>NW_007380971.1:6791-11706 GCF_000475195.1 Diaphorina citri | reverse complement strand
GTGTGGCGGATCAGTCGTCACTTCGTGGGAGCGAAGCCAATGCAACACAGTACAATATCCTCTTTGGGGATTTATTGCATACAGACATCCATTATAGATAAGACATTTAGATGTTGTCCGTAAAACATATTCCAAACATCTATCGAAGATCAAATAGAGATTGTAGATGAATTAGAGTTTGTTGGGATTATAAAGTCTTCAAGTTATGAGAATTAGAAAATAAAGATAAGTTCTCCAATTCACGTAGTTTCAATTTACCTTGTATACAAAATCATGATAAAAACCATAGGATAATTTGATCCTCACTAGATTATTTAATTGTGTTGTTGCAGTTGAACCAAAGAGAAAGATTTATGATATTCCACAGTGCTACAATTGCCAAAGATACGGACATACAACAAATTATTGTAAACTCAAATCCGTTGTATGAAATGTGCAGGCAATCATCCATCAAAAAGATTGCAATCAATCAAATGAAGATAGTAAAAGTGCATCAATTGTGGTGAAAGTCATCAGTCAAACTTCAAAGGCTGTGAAACACTATACAAATTTGAGAAAAAATGAGATTTTTCAAACAACAATATCAATCAAAAGATTTCTCAAGTAGCAGCACCCCAAGGCCCACCACCATTAGTATGATTTTGGGATACATTCCCTGATAGACTGAGTGCTGTGTCTAACGCAACATTTGCTTCTATTGAGCACTCATATGCTAAGAAAGGTCTCAGAAAATAAAAATGAAAATGAAATCCCCAAAGATAGTGGTAAAAGTAATAACTTTTTACCCTAATAATATCATTGACTCAATCTTTGAAGCCAATCAAACCAATAATTGCATCTGTTATTGAAAAATTAAGAGCCTATGATACAAGACATAAATCTTAACAGTTGTTCAATGGATCTAAATAGATCTAATACTAACAAACTAACAATCCTAAAATTGGGAATTCAAATGGCATCAAAAGACAAAAGAAGTATTTTTACTCATTTTATAAATCACCATGATATAGATGTAGCATGCATATCAGAAACACACTTGGTAGAAAATGAAAACATTTAGAATACCAAATTACCAAGTTTATAGGAAAGATCGTAAATGTGATCATGCAGCTGGTGGAGTCGCCATAATTATTAAGAAATCCAATCAAACATGAGAGCCTCTACATTCCTTGATATGGGTGTCTTTGAAATCACTGGTATTATAAATATATTTGGTCCAATGACACCCCTCTATGAAAATCTATGCCACATACCTACAACAAGTAAAAGAGTTTCTGTCAGAGATTTAAATCTTTTATTTACTAATGAATCAATTCCAGTCATAGCAGCTGGGATTTAATTCTAAAACACCCTGCATGGTTCTGTAGAGTATCTAATCCAAATGGCAGAGCACTATTCAATAGAATGAGATCATCTGACTGGGTTGTTTGTGCCCCAGATGAACCTACATACTATCCCACTCAGAATGGTATACCTCCTGATGTCTTGGATATTTTAATATGCAAAAATATCAGTGGAATAATTTCCCAAGATGTGATCTCAGCTCTGGACTCAGATCACATTCCAGTGTTAATTCAACTTGATGCAACCCTTTTGAGTTGTCCAGAGTCACTAAAACTCATTACAGGACCTGTTAATTGGGAAGCCTTTGAAACAAGTTTAAATCAAAAAATAAAAATGCCTGGAGATTTGAAGGACAAAGCAAAAATAGATGAAAAAGTTTATGAACTTACAGACCTCATTAAGGATAGTGTGAAAGAAAATACGAAAGAAATAAAAAATAAAAATCCTTCGGATAAATACAATCTTCCATTCCATCTGAAGTCATTGATCTCTTATAAACATCGTTTAAGAAGAAGATGGCAAAGAAACCATTTCACACAAGACAAAAGGTTATTAAATATTATAACTAAGAGAGTAAAGCAACAGGTTGATCAATACTGGTACCAAAATTATCAAAACTATCTCCAAGATCTACATCCTGAAGATGGTAGTCTATATAAAGAAACCAGAAGAATTTTAAGAAAACAGGATAAGATACCTCCAATCAAATCAAATAACTCTTTTGTTACATCAATTGAAGATAAATGTGAATTGTTTGCTGAACAATTGGAAAATACTTTTAATATAGATGAAACAAAATTTAATCAAGAACATATCAATCTTGTAAAAAACTTTAATCTTCAAGATGTGTGTACAGTTGATCCACCACTGCCATATATTTCTCCTCAAGAAATAAACATTGAAATACACCTTCTCAAAAATAAGAAAGCCCCTGGACATGACCTAATTAGTAATGAGATTCTAAAAAAACTACCCAAGAAAGCAATTACCTACTTAACAAATCTTTTCAATGCCTGTCTAAGAATTGGGTATTTTCCCGAAATTTGGAAACATGCACATGTCATCTTATTTCATAAACCAGGAAAACCAAAAGATTCACCAAGCAGCTATAGGCCTGTAAGCCTTTTATGCACCCTTTCAAAACTTTTGGAGAAAATCATTGCTTCTAGATTGAAAAAAATCATTAATGATTGGCACATTATTCCATCATTCCAATTTGGTTTCCGAGAAGGCTGCTCCTCAATCCAACAATTGCTCAGATTCTCGGAATTTGTAAACAGAAAATTTGAAGAAAAAAAATATGTTGCAACATCATTCCTAGACTTCCAACAAGCTTTTGATAAGATCTGGCATCAAGGTTTATTATACAAACTAAAGAATTTGGGCATACCAACTTACCTCTTTTCCATTATTTCATCTTTCCTTGAAAATCGCACTTTTTCGATAAAAATGGAAAATCATTTTAGCAGTATCCGGTCAGTCAATTCATCAGTTCCGCAAGGCTCTATTCTTGGACCAATCTTATTTATAATATATGTTTATGATATAGCCATAAATATTGAGAATTCTCCTGATACACTACTAGCAATGTTTGCTGATGATAAACTAATAGCTCATGCTGATGAAGATCTATTTGTAGCCCAAAGTAGCCTCCAAAAATCTATTGACTCAATACAAAATTGGTGCAGCAAATGGTGTATTTCCCTGAATGCAAAAAAATCAGAAGCCAAAATCTTTTCATTACGAAGAATTTACTACCCTGTTCTTCCCTTGAAAATTGATGACGATAACTTAATTTGGCAAGAGAAAGCAGTTAAATGGCTTGGAGTATGGCTTGATCAGAGATTAAACTGGGCAACACATATTAAAAACAAAGTCAATGATGGTTACCAAAGACTCAGTATGCTCTTCCCCATCTTCAATAAAAAATCAATGATAAGCAAGAAAACGGCTTTATTAATTTATAAACAAATAATAGTCCCTCTGGTCCTCTATGCCTGCCCTGTTTGGATTACTGCTTCAAAAACAAATCTAAACAAATTACAAATCCTTCAGAATAAAGTTTTGAGAATTATTATAAAAGCTCCATGGTTTGTCACCAACAAAAATATACACAAAGACCTAGATATACCATATATTTATGATGTAATGATTCAAAGAACATCAGACTTCCTCAAGGACCATCCTCATGATTTAGGATATAGAATCCCATACAGAAGGAAAAAACCACATCTTCCCCAAGACATCTGGGATGTTGTTAATTTTGAAAACCTATATGACTAATCAATCCAAAAGCCTTCACAAATGATCTAAAAATCCACAGAGTCTATATGTGGAATAAATAAAACTAACATCTCTAAATATCATAAACCTTCCTGGAACCTTAACACAATTTAGCAGAGCTATACAGAAAATTGGCTGAACTAAATCTTGACAGAATCAAAAAAAAAATCAAAAAAAAAAAAAGTTTGAACTTTTTCTCATTTTTCCGACCTTTTCTGGCTCCCAGTTTGGTTTCTTAAAACAAATTCATAAGCCTCAAAATAACCCACACGTAAAGCTAGTAAAAAACTAAGAATGAAAGTACAGTACTAAATTTTAGTTCTGCCACACAGCCTCGACGGTCTCGGGCAAAGAGGCGAAATAAGGGGGGTTAATATTACAAGTTCAGGTGGGTAGGTAAATAACCGGAACGAGCCGCATCGAAATTGTATCTACTGCGATATTTGGAGCCAGAATTTAATTGCTGACTTCACAAATAGATTTTGAAAGAGCGAAACTCAAAGTATCCAGCAAGCGCTGTTTAAAGTTCTAGTCTCGAGTAACCACACTCTTACACTTAGTGCCTTTTCATTTAGGGCGTTTTGTCAAAAAAAAAACCAAAAAACGAAATACCAGAAAAGACCTGTTTTAAACGTGGTGTAAAAGCGCACTAGGACCATTTTCTGAATATATAAACTATATATCCAGCCTGGTCCAAACCTATTCAGGAAGATACCACACTGTACTCTGACGTCTCACCTGTCTGACTGACTGGTCTGTTCTGGCTGTGCTTCGCTTATGTTATCAGGCAGGTGAATATGGAAAATATAAATCAATTATTATTTCCTTCCTGCCTGATTTTTAGGGTCCGTAATAACCCCAATTAATTTCAGTCAGATGGACAAGAAAGACTTAACCGGTTCCACAAAGAGCCTAACATTCCTTAAAAATTTCACTAAGTAGAACCAAAACTGCAAAGGGCTTAATAATGGACACGGTGTGGTTATGGAATTAGTCTAAAGCGACTCATACGTCACGATCATTCACGAATAAACTCTTAGGCGTCCGATAAAAAGTACCAGTTTTGTGACGTGACCAGTAGTGAATCCGGTGGTAATAGATTAAGATGGAGGGAAAAGAACGTTAAAAATAGTGATTAGTCCACCCAACCTATACATGACATTCACCTAGAAGTCTAAAGTTTCTGGCAAAAATGCATGAATGAACACAACCTCAATTTAAGATCGCTGAAGACGTTCACCCCTGACGTACTCCACAAAAAAGCTACTATAAAATGTCACATATAGTC
>NW_007380971.1:0-1199 GCF_000475195.1 Diaphorina citri | reverse complement strand
CCAAATGGCAGAGCACTATTCAATAGAATGAGATCATCTGACTGGGTTGTTTGTGCCCCAGATGAACCTACATACTATCCCACTCAGAATGGTATACCTCCTGATGTCTTGGATATTTTAATATGCAAAAATATCAGTGGAATAATTTCCCAAGATGTGATCTCAGCTCTGGACTCAGATCACATTCCAGTGTTAATTCAACTTGATGCAACCCTTTTGAGTTGTCCAGAGTCACTAAAACTCATTACAGGACCTGTTAATTGGGAAGCCTTTGAAACAAGTTTAAATCAAAAAATAAAAATGCCTGGAGATTTGAAGGACAAAGCAAAAATAGATGAAAAAGTTTATGAACTTACAGACCTCATTAAGGATAGTGTGAAAGAAAATACGAAAGAAATAAAAAATAAAAATCCTTCGGATAAATACAATCTTCCATTCCATCTGAAGTCATTGATCTCTTATAAACATCGTTTAAGAAGAAGATGGCAAAGAAACCATTTCACACAAGACAAAAGGTTATTAAATATTATAACTAAGAGAGTAAAGCAACAGGTTGATCAATACTGGTACCAAAATTATCAAAACTATCTCCAAGATCTACATCCTGAAGATGGTAGTCTATATAAAGAAACCAGAAGAATTTTAAGAAAACAGGATAAGATACCTCCAATCAAATCAAATAACTCTTTTGTTACATCAATTGAAGATAAATGTGAATTGTTTGCTGAACAATTGGAAAATACTTTTAATATAGATGAAACAAAATTTAATCAAGAACATATCAATCTTGTAAAAAACTTTAATCTTCAAGATGTGTGTACAGTTGATCCACCACTGCCATATATTTCTCCTCAAGAAATAAACATTGAAATACACCTTCTCAAAAATAAGAAAGCCCCTGGACATGACCTAATTAGTAATGAGATTCTAAAAAAACTACCCAAGAAAGCAATTACCTACTTAACAAATCTTTTCAATGCCTGTCTAAGAATTGGGTATTTTCCCGAAATTTGGAAACATGCACATGTCATCTTATTTCATAAACCAGGAAAACCAAAAGATTCACCAAGCAGCTATAGGCCTGTAAGCCTTTTATGCACCCTTTCAAAACTTTTGGAGAAAATCATTGCTTCTAGATTGAAAAAAATCATTAATGATTGGCACATTATTCCATCATTCCAATTTGGTTTCCGAGAAGG
>NW_007380970.1:2144-24210 GCF_000475195.1 Diaphorina citri | reverse complement strand
AAAAAAAAAAAAAAAAAAAGTTATCAATTTCTCATGTTTACCTGCAAGTTTTATCGCCAGCTGTATTTGATGTGTATAAACAATACAGTAAATTTTGAAATAAGTACAATAAACAGTGCAATAAAGTTTAACCCATTGCTATCTCTCTATCCCTTCTTCCAGATCGCGGAGAATCTGATCTCCCCCAGCAACGCAGACCTGGTGCTCGAACTTCTGAAAGATCTGGGCCGCCAGCTGAAAGAATCGCCCGATGTGATTCCGGTCATTGATAATTCTCTCATTAACACCAGCAGCCCGGGTCCACACCGAATGAAGGTAAAGCGCTCTCAATTAATTTTCTTCTAAAAAAAATAATAATAAGATTTCTAACTATGTATTGAATGTTGGAAATCCTAAACGAGCTAAGTGACAGGAAGCAAAACCGATTACCGTCCGGCAACGTTTCCCTAAAATTGCGCAATTGTTGCAAAAAATTTCGAATGTTTAGCAACTTCACACTTAGTCAGTCGACGGCCATCGATCGTCGAGGTAAATCTATTATGTCGAGGCAGTGTGGACGGTTTCAAACGACATCGATTGACGGCCGTCGACTATCTGTGTGAACACAACTTATTACATACTAAAAGTCAAAAATATTTCAGAAAGTTGCTGGGTTGTTGAGAAACAATGTTTCCGATGAAAATGTTGCTGGTAGTACCACCATAGATATTGTTTTGGCTTTAGATATTGGCTTTAGATATTGTTGTGTAATGGTTCATAGCTCCTATAAAATCAGTTTCCAAATTTTGTCATTTATCCCATTGAGGATTTCCATTTCCAACATTCAGTTGAACGGTTGTTGAGAAACAATGTTTCCGATGAAAATGTTGCTGGTGGTACTAGGCTTTAGATATTGTTGTGTAATGGTTCATAGCTCCTATAGAATCAGTTTCCAAATTTTGTCATTTATCCGATTGAGGATTTCCATTTCCAACATTTGAATCTTTCTTGTTTGTCCATGTTCTGTTTTGTAAATAACAATGCTGTCCTTAACGCCTTCTACTTGTTTGTTAGACAATAAAATTGTTGTCAGTGTGAACATCATTTATAAGGTGCTTATAAAGTCCCACATCAAGGAACTGATTCCTGAAAGGGATGGTGTTGTAGATTGTCGTCCATTACAAGCATTAGCGGCTAGCGGCAGGGTCCCCCAAATACATTTTCTACTCTTTCTGCATTTTTTTTTTTTACGGGGTCCCCTTTATACAACAGGCCCCTAACTTTTTTGTAAGGGATATGGGATTTTTTTTTTTTAACTTTTTGTAAGGGATATTTTTGCAGGACTTTTTTTCCGAGGAAATTTTTCCAGGATGTTTTTTTTTTTACCCTCTTATTATACAATATACATATTTGAATTTTGGTTGCGTCCTCCCTGAACAATGTCACTCTGTTTATATGCCCCCCCCACCCCCGCGCTCCCCCCCATTAGGTCCGTCACTCCTCATTGACGCGACAGTCGAAGCGTCACCATAAATGTCATAAGCGACACCATTCGGTGAGTTTTGTTTGTATAAATGCCGCCCCCCCCCCACAGATCCATGTCCCTAATACTCGAGTTAGCTTTTCATATACCTCCCTTTGTCTCCTAATACCCTAATACACGAGTAAGCTTTTGACTTTTCATATATCTCCCTTTGTCCCTAATACTCGAGTTAGCTTTTCATATACCTCCCTTTGTCTCCTAATACCCTAATACACGAGTAAGCTTTTGACTTTTCATATATCTCCCTTTGTCCCTAATACTCGAGTTAGCTTTTCATATACCTCCCTTTGTCTCCTAATACCCTAATACACGAGTAAGCTTTTGACTTTTCATATATCTCCCTTTGTCCCTAATACTCGAGTTAGCTTTTCATATACCTCCCTTTGTCTCCTAATACCCTAATACACGAGTAAGCTTTTGACTTTTCATATATCTCCCTTTGTCCCTAATACTCGAGTTAGCTTTTCATATACCTCCCTTTGTCTCCTAATACCCTAATACACGAGTAAGCTTTTGACTTTTCATATATCTCCCTTTCTCCCTAATACTCGAGTTAGCTTTTCATATACCTCCCTTTGTCTTCTAATACCCTAATACACGAGTAAGCTTTTGACTTTTCATATATCTCCCTTTCTCCCTAATACTCGAGTTAGCTTTTCATATACCTCCCTTTGTCTCCTAATACCCTAATACACGAGTAAGCTTTTGACTTTTCATATATCTCCCTTTCTCCCTAATACTCGAGTTAGCTTTTCATATACCTCCCTTTGTCTTCTAATACCCTAATACACGAGTAAGCTTTTGACTTTTCATATATCTCCCTTTGTCCCTAATACTCGAGTTAGCTTTTCATATACCTCCCTTTGTCCCTAATACCCGTGCCAACTTTAGGTGTATTTTCGTTTCGGGGTACTGACCACTGCTGCAATAGAAACTAAATAGAGCCGTGGTCAATTCTCCATTGGTCAGTTTCCCAAAAGGAAAATACACCTTTCCCCCGTCTCCGATTTGTGTAAAATATCCCCGATTCTTAAGGGCCGTTTAGACGCTCAGTCCTGGACTGCAGTCCAGTGTGACAGAAATCAGCTCGCGTCCAAACGTTTACACGCTCAAACTTTCATCAAACTTGGACGGCAGTCCGGGACTGAGCGTCTAAACGGCCCTTTAGATCCTCCCGTCCCGAATATTCCTCTTGTTGGGACAAGGTGATGGTTTAGTTTATTGTGGATTTCACTCAGAAAAAAAGGCCCCTTTTTTCTGAGCGAAAAAATAAATATAAATAAAATGTCCCTTATTTTTAATCTCCGTCCTCCACACCCCTCCGTCCTTACCCACTAAACACATCCACCCAACTTCTCATTACAGTGTTTATTACCCAATAATAATAATTACCCAATAATAATAATTCATAGCTTGGTTATTTTCTTTGTTCGTGTAGGCTTGCTTCATGCTTGCGACAAAGTCGTTGTTGACATTTTGTTTGTAGACTTCTAGTTCGGTGTAAAATCGGAAGGCTTGGATATTTCGGAAGGCTGTGTGCCTCTTTATTTATTTTTCTTTCATTCTATGCTATTTTTTACCTGGCCGATAACGCTTTTTAGTTTATTTTGCCGCCACTGGTCGCTACTCGCTTACAAGCAGCTACTCTTGTCTTTACAAGGCATGCTGAAATACAAACACACTAAGCTTTTACAATATGTCTCGTTGCTCCTCTCCTGAGTGAGAATTAAGGAGTGCGGCAGCGCTCCGCCCCGCCAAGTCAAGAAAGTTTGACCGTATACAATTATCACTGCAACTTTTGTATGTAGATCTATTGTGACATTTGTGACTATCTTACATACCGTAATTTTTCCAATTTATTTTCTTTTGTACATCTTGTTCGGACGGAAACTATTCCGATTTCCAAACCTTCCGATTTTCTGTTGTGTGGGCGTAGGTATCCATGTGGAACGTCTTGTTTATTTATTTTTCTTTCATTCTATGCTATTTTTTACCTGGCCGATAACGCTTTTTAGTTTATTTTGCCGCCACTGGTCGCTACTCGCTTACAAGCAGCTACTCTTGTCTTTACAAGGCATGCTGAAATACAAACACACTAAGCTTTTACAATATGTCTCGTTGCTCCTCTCCGGAGAGAATTAAGGAGTGCGGCAGCGCTCCGCCCCGCCAAGTCAAGAAAGTTTGACCGTATACAATTACTTGACGATTTTTTCTTTAAACATAATTATTTTTCTTTTAACAAACGTACTACATACATATTTTCTTTTCTTTTCAATACATACTCACTGATCATTCGCTATTTCGCCATATTTTGAACTTCTTTTTCTATCGCTGCCGCCGCTGGACATACTTATTCTTCATCTCCTGTTTTTCAATTCCTGTCAGTTTTACTGTCTAATTTTTTAAGCTTTGATCAAGTTTGGGACACTCTTTTCAAACAAATTTTATAAAGATTATCAAACCAAATCTTATAAAGATCATGTTCCTTCTAGTGTTGTTATGATTAAATCTAATCAATAAATAATCGATCAGATCTAATTTTTTAAGCTTTGATCAAGTTTGGGACACTCTTTTCAAACAAATTTTATAAAGATTATCAAACCAAATCTTATAAAGATCATTTCCTTCTAGTGTTGTTATGATTAAATCTAATCAATAAATAATCTATCAGGGCTATATTTATCAATTCAGTCAATTTTTCACTGTACAAAGTTACAAACCCTTCCATGTGGAACGTCTTGTTTCAGTTTTGATTTAAATGCCATTTTATTCAACTTAACTTTGGGTCTTTCTGAATTCTGTGCGATTTCTGTAACACCCCTGTCTCAATTTCAAGTGTTGACATCACGTATGATTGAAATTGTCCCGAAATGTGAACAATTCTAGCTTTCCCCGTTAAGAATTCTAAGCCCAAAAGCTGCATTTCAAAATTCCATTCATTTATTTTAATAAACATTATGAAACAGGAAACCAACCTCAGGGGTGTTGTAGTGGTTCGGTTGACTTTGTATCTAAAGTTTGAGAGTTCAAGTCCAACTCGAATTACAGAATCAATTGTGGGAGTAGGAGCTACTTTTGTTCTCACGCTGAAATGTCAGGATTTCCTGCCCCCCAAATTTGGAATTTTGAGGCACGGCCTTTGCGCTTAGAACGGTAGCATTAATGTTCTTTGGTATTGTCCTGTTTTCAGTCTTGTTTTGTTATTGTACCAGTACTTATTATTCGTGGGTCTTTTGTTTCTTGAGTTAGATTAATAAAGGTTGTCCCAATAAGAGCGCAAGATTTGATGGTTAATAAAGCATGGTTCTCCGTGGAATAAAATGGACTTCTTAGATGATTTGAGAAGTAAACATTCTGAAATTTTGTATGGAACAATAATCAGACAAATAACTTCTTCGACTTTGATGGTACATTCGTTTCCTTTTGACAAAATTTTCGATGACAAATTCGAGGAAATCAGGCTGTATCTCGTTGATGCAACTTTCAATTTCACCTTTCAATGCTTCAAAGCTTGTAGGTTTGTTGGTGTGAAAATTTTGTATGGAACAATAATCAGACAAATAACTTCTTCGACTTTGATGGTACATTCGTTTCCTTTTGACAAAATTTTCGATGACAAATTCGAGGAAATCAGGCTGTATCTCGTTGATGCAACTTTCAATTTCACCTTTCAATGCTTCAAAGCTTGTAGGTTTGTTGGTGTGAAAATTTTGTATGGAACAATAATCAGACAAATAACTTCCTCGACTTTGATGGTAGGTACATTCGTTTCCTTTTGACAAAATTTTCGATGACAAATTCGAGGAAATCAGGCTGTATCTCGTTGATGCAACTTTCAATTTCACCTTTCAATGCTTCAAAGCTTGTAGGTTTGTTGGTGTGAAAATTTTGTATGGAACAATAATCAGACAAATAACTTCCTCGACTTTGATGGTAGGTACATTCGTTTCCTTTTGACAAAATTTTCGATGACAAATTCGAGGAAATCAGGCTGTATCTCGTTGATGCAACTTTCAATTTCACCTTTCAATGCTTCAAAGCTTGTAGGTTTGTTGGTGTGAAAATTTTGTATGGAACAATAATCAGACAAATAACTTCCTCGACTTTGATGGTAGGTACATTCGTTTCCTTTTGACAAAATTTTCGATGACAAATTCGAGGAAATCAGGCTGTATCTCGTTGATGCAACTTTCAATTTCACCTTTCAATGCTTCAAAGCTTGTAGGTTTGTTGGTGTGAAAATTTTGTATGGAACAATAATCAGACAAATAACTTCCTCGACTTTGATGGTAGGTACATTCGTTTCCTTTTGACAAAATTTTCGATGACAAATTCGAGGAAATCAGGCTGTATCTCGTTGATGCAACTTTCAATTTCACCTTTCAATGCTTCAAAGCTTGTAGGTTTGTTGGTGTGAAAATTTTGTATGGAACAATAATCAGACAAATAACTTCCTCGACTTTGATGGTAGGTACATTCGTTTCCTTTTGACAAAATTTTCGATGACAAATTCGAGGAAATCAGGCTGTATCTCGTTGATGCAACTTTCAATTTCACCTTTCAATGCTTCAAAGCTTGTAGGTTTGTTGGTGTGAAAATTTTGTATGGAACAATAATCAGACAAATAACTTCCTCGACTTTGATGGTAGGTACATTCGTTTCCTTTTGACAAAATTTTCGATGACAAATTCGAGGAAATCAGGCTGTATCTCGTTGATGCAACTTTCAATTTCACCTTTCAATGCTTCAAAGCTTGTAGGTTTGTTGGTGTGAAAATTTTGTATGGAACAATAATCAGACAAATAACTTCCTCGACTTTGATGGTAGGTACATTCGTTTCCTTTTGACAAAATTTTCGATGACAAATTCGAGGAAATCAGGCTGTATCTCGTTGATGCAACTTTCAATTTCACCTTTCAATGCTTCAAAGCTTGTAGGTTTGTTGGTGTGAAAATTTTGTATGGAACAATAATCAGACAAATAACTTCCTCGACTTTGATGGTAGGTACATTCGTTTCCTTTTGACAAAATTTTCGATGACAAATTCGAGGAAATCAGGCTGTATCTCGTTGATGCAACTTTCAATTTCACCTTTCAATGCTTCAAAGCTTGTAGGTTTGTTGGTGTGAAAATTTTGTATGGAACAATAATCAGACAAATAACTTCCTCGACTTTGATGGTAGGTACATTCGTTTCCTTTTGACAAAATTTTCGATGACAAATTCGAGGAAATCAGGCTGTATCTCGTTGATGCAACTTTCAATTTCACCTTTCAATGCTTCAAAGCTTGTAGGTTTGTTGGTGTGAAAATTTTGTATGGAACAATAATCAGACAAATAACTTCCTCGACTTTGATGGTAGGTACATTCGTTTCCTTTTGACAAAATTTTCGATGACAAATTCGAGGAAATCAGGCTGTATCTCGTTGATGCAACTTTCAATTTCACCTTTCAATGCTTCAAAGCTTGTAGGTTTGTTGGTGTGAAAATTTTGTATGGAACAATAATCAGACAAATAACTTCCTCGACTTTGATGGTAGGTACATTCGTTTCCTTTTGACAAAATTTTCGATGACAAATTCGAGGAAATCAGGCTGTATCTCGTTGATGCAACTTTCAATTTCACCTTTCAATGCTTCAAAGCTTGTAGGTTTGTTGGTGTGAAAATTTTGTATGGAACAATAATCAGACAAATAACTTCCTCGACTTTGATGGTAGGTACATTCGTTTCCTTTTGACAAAATTTTCGATGACAAATTCGAGGAAATCAGGCTGTATCTCGTTGATGCAACTTTCAATTTCACCTTTCAATGCTTCAAAGCTTGTAGGTTTGTTGGTGTGAAAATTTTGTATGGAACAATAATCAGACAAATAACTTCCTCGACTTTGATGGTAGGTACATTCGTTTCCTTTTGACAAAATTTTCGATGACAAATTCGAGGAAATCAGGCTGTATCTCGTTGATGCAACTTTCAATTTCACCTTTCAATGCTTCAAAGCTTGTAGGTTTGTTGGTGTGAAAATTTTGTATGGAACAATAATCAGACAAATAACTTCCTCGACTTTGATGGTAGGTACATTCGTTTCCTTTTGACAAAATTTTCGATGACAAATTCGAGGAAATCAGGCTGTATCTCGTTGATGCAACTTTCAATTTCACCTTTCAATGCTTCAAAGCTTGTAGGTTTGTTGGTGTGAAAATTTTGTATGGAACAATAATCAGACAAATAACTTCCTCGACTTTGATGGTAGGTACATTCGTTTCCTTTTGACAAAATTTTCGATGACAAATTCGAGGAAATCAGGCTGTATCTCGTTGATGCAACTTTCAATTTCACCTTTCAATGCTTCAAAGCTTGTAGGTTTGTTGGTGTGAAAATTTTGTATGGAACAATAATCAGACAAATAACTTCCTCGACTTTGATGGTAGGTACATTCGTTTCCTTTTGACAAAATTTTCGATGACAAATTCGAGGAAATCAGGCTGTATCTCGTTGATGCAACTTTCAATTTCACCTTTCAATGCTTCAAAGCTTGTAGGTTTGTTGGTGTGAAAATTTTGTATGGAACAATAATCAGACAAATAACTTCCTCGACTTTGATGGTAGGTACATTCGTTTCCTTTTGACAAAATTTTCGATGACAAATTCGAGGAAATCAGGCTGTATCTCGTTGATGCAACTTTCAATTTCACCTTTCAATGCTTCAAAGCTTGTAGGTTTGTTGGTGTGAAAATTTTGTATGGAACAATAATCAGACAAATAACTTCCTCGACTTTGATGGTAGGTACATTCGTTTCCTTTTGACAAAATTTTCGATGACAAATTCGAGGAAATCAGGCTGTATCTCGTTGATGCAACTTTCAATTTCACCTTTCAATGCTTCAAAGCTTGTAGGTTTGTTGGTGTGAAAATTTTGTATGGAACAATAATCAGACAAATAACTTCCTCGACTTTGATGGTAGGTACATTCGTTTCCTTTTGACAAAATTTTCGATGACAAATTCGAGGAAATCAGGCTGTATCTCGTTGATGCAACTTTCAATTTCACCTTTCAATGCTTCAAAGCTTGTAGGTTTGTTGGTGTGAAAATTTTGTATGGAACAATAATCAGACAAATAACTTCCTCGACTTTGATGGTAGGTACATTCGTTTCCTTTTGACAAAATTTTCGATGACAAATTCGAGGAAATCAGGCTGTATCTCGTTGATGCAACTTTCAATTTCACCTTTCAATGCTTCAAAGCTTGTAGGTTTGTTGGTGTGAAAATTTTGTATGGAACAATAATCAGACAAATAACTTCCTCGACTTTGATGGTAGGTACATTCGTTTCCTTTTGACAAAATTTTCGATGACAAATTCGAGGAAATCAGGCTGTATCTCGTTGATGCAACTTTCAATTTCACCTTTCAATGCTTCAAAGCTTGTAGGTTTGTTGGTGTGAAAATTTTGTATGGAACAATAATCAGACAAATAACTTCCTCGACTTTGATGGTAGGTACATTCGTTTCCTTTTGACAAAATTTTCGATGACAAATTCGAGGAAATCAGGCTGTATCTCGTTGATGCAACTTTCAATTTCACCTTTCAATGCTTCAAAGCTTGTAGGTTTGTTGGTGTGAAAATTTTGTATGTGTAAAAAGTTGGGAAAAATCCGAATCTGAGGTCAAAACTCCGAAAAAATAACTGTAAAAGTTCGAAAATTCAATTTTTATAATGAAAGAGTTCAAAGATTTGTGACGTCAGACTTAACGCAGTTGCTATTTTTGTCCGCTAGGTAGCGCCACTATGCAAGCGCGTTAGCGGAGGAGCAGAAAGAACTGCGCAGAAACGTATGCGCACAAACACATTAATGCGTTGCCTGCGAGAGAGCTTTGCTCGGTACATTTGATGTGACGTCATCGCCTACGGGAGCGTATGCCGTGACGTCAAAGTTTACGATTTACCGGCATTTTTTTAATCGATTTATCTCGGGATCTAGAAGTCGTAGAAGAAAAAGAAAGATTCCGTTAGTCCTCATTTTCCCTGCTCTATGACTTTGAAACATCAACCAAGTAAGCGCAACTGATCTATTTCAAAACAATCGTTCCCAGGAAGAAGGGACTATGTTAATAGCAAAAATAAGATGACCCCTTCTTCCTGGAAACAAATTACTTCAATTCGAATGTGCCTAATTCCTATTGGTTGATTCCAGGGTACGATGTCCCCTCAGAGTACGGTTCACTCTTCATGTTCTACATCGGGAATACCGAGTGCAGCCGAAGTTGTGCGAGGAATACCGACCGAGGACGAAGCCAACAGTGGTCTCATAAGTGTCACTCGAGGTAAGGGTTAATTTTTGACTTGGTGAATTGATAGGTTAATTTTGATATAACGAATTGATGGGTTAATTTTGATACAACGAATTGATGGATTATTTTTTGCCCTTATGAATTGATGGGTTAAGCCAACAGTGGTCTCATAAGTGTCACTCGAGGTAAGGGTTAATTTTTGACTTGGTGAATTGATAGGTTAATTTTGATATAACGAATTGACGGGTTAATTTTGATATAACATTAATTTTTGACCTCATGAATTGATGGGATTAATTTGATATAACGAATTGATGGTTTAATTTTTGACTTGGTGAATTGATGGGTTAATTTTGATATAACGAATTGATGGTTTAATTTTTGACTTGGTGAATTATAACGATTTGATGGACTTGGTGAATTGATGGGTTAATTTTGATATAACGAATTGATGGACTTGGTGAACAAGTGAATTGATGGGTTAATTTTGATATAACCGTTGTTATCGATTCCTTTGCCTAATATTACTTTTTAGTCTGGAATGGCCGGGGTTCACAAAGTGAATTTAAACTTGGTTTAAGTTAAGCTCTCGGATTAAGTAATCTGATTGGCTAAAATTTTCGATTTTTTTTTTTAATCAATCAATGAGATTGCCTAAATCAAGAGTTCAACTTAAACCAAGTTCAACACAGATTATATCCCCAGCCATAAATAAATCTCTTGTTACTTTTCTTATTTCCAGGATATACGCCTCAACCGGTATCTGTTCCCCTGAGGGTGAATGGAGCCGAGGGTTCCATGGGGCCTCCCCAGCATATTCTGGTTCAGTCTGTACCACTCACCTATGTGGACACTAGCGGGGTGACTTTAGGACAGGCTGGGGTACCTGGGAATGCACCTCAAGCTTTGTTTGTACCAACCAGTCCAGGTAAGTGGGAGTAACTTGGAACGCGCAAAATTAATTTGGTGTCATGTTCAAAATCTAAGTCTTATTGAAAACTAACAAATTTAATGATAGAACTTTGTGGAGAGGTATTGTGAATAGTCGACTTGTTCTACTAAACAAAACGACTTAGGATATGTATGTTGGTATATTGAATCAGGAATTTCTGTGTTGTCTTTTTTCACGCCAAATTATGTGAATATTTGTGAACAAAGAGCTAATATAGATGGAGTTTTTATTTGAGTAGGTTTTGTTTTTACAAGGTTTTAGATCCCTCTTTGTACGGGTCCAATCGTGTGACTAACTTTTAACCTCTTGACGATTTTTTCTTTAAACATAATTATTTTTCTTTTAACAAACCTACTACATATTTTGTTTTCTTTTCAATACATACTCACTTGATCATTCGCTATTTCGCCATATTTTGATCTTCTTTTTCTATCGCTGCCGCTGGACATTCTTCATCTTCTGTTTTTCAATTCCTGTCAGTTTCACTGTCTAATTTTTTAAGCTTTGATCAAGTTTGGGACACTCTTTTCAAACAAATTTTATAAAGATTATCAAACCAAGTCTTATAAAGATCATGTTCCTTCTAGTGTTGTTATGATTAAATCTAATCAATAAATAATCTATCAGAGCTATATTTATCAATTCAGTCAATTTTTCACTGTAAACCTTCTAATACATACCTCGTTATCCGCGTCTATTCTTGCAGAAGGATGAGAGTACATCGGCCAGCGCGGTGTGTGATTTGACCACCAGCAGTTGCGGGAGTCTGGCATCGAACCCGGAACTCGAGACTGGGAAACCGGTAGAGGAACCGTCACCGGAGGAAACTCCACCTGCCCCACCTGTTGTTGAGAAGGAGAGTAAACCCGTGAGTGTGAAGGAGTCATTTATTAAAAAAGAAAAAAAAATCAAGGGCCCCTATAAAGCCCTTTAAAGGCCGGTTCCCACTTGTCGTTCGGAATAAAATCTTGTCGTATGTACCTAGGTATGTGGGAACACTCTCATTTAAATTACATTTCCTGCAGGACATTCGGAAGGAAATCGTGTGAAACTCACGACAAGTGGAGACGGGCTTTTAGGCACAATTAGACCCAAAAAAATAATTTACACGTCCAACTTGGAGGAATGCTGATTCAGTTGGTCTTTATAAACAGGGTTAGGTTATTCTTGCAAACACTAGTGCTTGTACGTACAGTTTGGCAATGAAATGATTTTACACAAGTCTAGGTTTGAGCTAGAAAATTTGATTTGTTTTCGTATTTATTTTTTCAAGCTTAGCCTAGCCTAGTTTTGTGTTTTCCTTCTAATACATACCTCGTTATCCGCGTCTATTCTTGCAGAAGGATGAGAGTACATCGGCCAGCGCGGTGTGTGATTTGACCACCAGCAGTTGCGGGAGTCTGGCATCGAACCCGGAACTCGAGACTGGGAAACCGGTAGAGGAACCGTCACCGGAGGAAACTCCACCTGCCCCACCTGTTGTTGAGAAGGAAAATAAACCCGTGAGTGTGAAGGAGTCATTTATTAAAAAAGAAGAAGAAGAAGAAGAAGAAAAAAAAAAATTCAAGGGCCTTATAAAGCCCTTTAAAGGCCGGTTCCCACTTGTCGTTTGGAATAAAATTTTGTCGTATGTAGGTATGTGGGAACACTATCATTTTAATTACATTTCCTACAGGACGTTCGGAAGGAAATCGTGTGAAACTCACGACAAGTGGGAACGGTCTTTTAGGCACAATTTAGACCCCAAAAAATTAATTTACACGTCCAACATGGAGGAATGCTGATTCAGTTGGTCTTTATAAACAGGGTTAGGCTATTCTTGCAAACACCAAAGAAAATTTTAAAAATACAGCTTTTAAAGTAGATAAAGGAAAAATATTGCAAAAAACCTAGCTAGGTATAAAAAGATTCTTATGGGGATTTGATGGTTAATAAAGCATGGTTCTCCGTGGAATAAAATGGACTTCTTAGATGATTTGAGAAGTAAACATTCTGAAATTTTATATGGAGTAATAATCAGACAAATAACTTTTTCGTCCAGTAAACCTCACGTAAGTGATTTCACCCATTTATTTGCCATTATCAAAATGAGTAACTCAATATTGTCCTCACGATGCCAAGTACAAAACTATGTGTTTAAAACCTTGTTTGATTTATATGGAAAAGTACCTAAATAATGTTAAGTTGTGTCCACACATAATCGGCCGTCGATCGACGAGGTGAATCTATGTTGTCGAGGCAGTGTGGACGGTTTCAGTCAACGTCGATCGATGGCGCGGCGTCGACTATGTGTGGACACAGCTTTTCAAACCCTGAATTCACCATTGTTAATTTGAATATGATTCCTTTATCCAATAAAAATAATGTTTATTGTTTACTATAAAATAATCTCATTACGTAATCATTTTGTTCCTATTTAAGTAAGTATTTTTCAGGAACTCCTGTTGTTAGATAGGTATTTTGTAAACTTAATATCTTCCTTGTTTTCTCTCCCTTAGGATGTGACCTCCACCTCCTCCTCCAAGGACAAGGAAGACCGCAAACCCCCTGGCCGTACCCCTGCTGTAGATCTGCATGACCTGGAACAGGAGCTGGCCAAAATATTGCCCCCCTCCGAAGTGGGGGCCCCACATTCCGGCCCCTCCTTCACTCTCAGAGATACCGGCAAGGATTCGCCTGTGGTAAGAGAGTTTTTTTGCAATTATTCAGAAGCCACGACAATAAAAAAAGAGCTCCTTTTTGTGTTTAACCTAACCCTATAAAATAACACTGTGCACTGGTCACTGCTCAAATTGTGAAAGCTCTTTTCGTTTAGCCTAACCCTATAATAACACTTAATTTGTGGCAGCTCCTTTTCGTAGCAATTTTCCATTGACATGACTTCTGAACAATGCCCCTCCTTCACTCTCAGAGATACCGGCAAGGATTCGCCTGTGGTAAGAGAGTTTTTTTTTTTTTTTTGTTGTAATTATTCAGAAGCCACGACAATGAAAAAAAAAGCTCCTTTTTGTGTTTAACCTAACCCTATAAAATAACACTGTGCACTGCTCAAATTGTGAAAGCTCTTTTCGTTTAACCTAACCCTATAATAATACTGGTCACTGCTCATTTGTGGCAGCTCCTTTTTGTAGCAATTATCCATTGACATGACTTCTGAACAATTACCTTTTTTCCATGACTAAATAGAGCCTAATATGCCTACGCACACGGAGCTGGACAGATATCTCGGAGAATATCGGCCATGAGCGTCGCCTCTCCCGACGAGATCCATTCTATACGCACTACGAGACAGTGGAGGACATACCTGCTACACCTTACTACCGTCCCTATCCCGTAAGAGACCTGCAGCAGCACTTCTCCCTGCACGCACCCCCCTGGGGGACACAGGAGTACCAACGCGCCCTAGAGTACCACTCGCCCCCTCTAGCCTATAGTCCACCTGTAGTCACTCACTCACCGCCACCCCTAGAGGAGTATAGACCTCTGGAGCGAAGTCCCCACAGGGTAAGCACTGCGCCTTGTCAAATGCATCTCTCAAGTCTATCTCTCTATTCTATCTCC
This sequence comes from Diaphorina citri, assembly GCF_000475195.1. Classification (NCBI taxonomy): domain Eukaryota; kingdom Metazoa; phylum Arthropoda; class Insecta; order Hemiptera; family Psyllidae; genus Diaphorina; species Diaphorina citri. The sequence goes on along the minus strand of NW_007380970.1, from coordinate 9,885 downwards.
CGTGGCTCTAATATAACTTGCGGTGGCTTTTCAACGTTCCGTGTTGTGTTGTTCTCCGTCCCCTCATCATCCCTCCCCTGCTCTGTCATCTGTGACGTCTTGAACTCTATGGTCACTTTTTCAGGTGCAAAATTGCATTTTCATTTCATTTTCGAGGTATGGTAATGGTAAGATTCTCAGATCAAGTATATTATTTTTATTCAAAGTTCTTTTCATTTTATACAAAGTACTTGATCCCTCCTGAATGGGGAAAATCTCTGATGAAAATGTCAAACTTTCAAGCCGTCACTAATACAGATGCGATCACAATCATTTCATGTCATTCACGGAATATCATTCATTTTTTGGGGAAATCACTTCATTCGGAGTTTTCTTTTACCACCTTTCTTGTAAGTTATAGTATCTAATGCCAAAGTTTTGATATAATATTTAAGCTGTATCTTGTTGAATAACAAAATCTTCATGCTATCTCTCCATAACGCGGTCAATTCAAGGTACCCCGTTCGACTCCCCGGCATGTGAAAAAAATAGCATGTTTAGTAGACGATTACTAATCCGTCACCAAATAGTATTGGAATTTTTTCACCCCTAAGCTTCTTCAAATGTTTGGAATGTTAAATTTCCTCTGAGAAATTCACAAGTTGAGTCCACACTTAGTGAATATTTTAAGGGTACCTACATTAATATTTATTAAGAATTTACTAACAACCACACTTTTTGGGACTTTTTTTTTCAATTTCGATTGGCATTTTTTAGGGACTTTTTCTTTTCATTTTCAACGAGTAGAACTTCGATTAGTAGAGCTAACAGAATGACTGTGTACAGCATTAAACTTGTTTGCTCTTCACAAGGATCAGGGGAAAAAGGAAATGGATTTTAGTTTTGTTAAGCTAGAGTGCTTATCATTATCACAAATGTTGTTCCTACGCTACGCTAAATTGAAAGGCCAATGAAAACACTGGCTTAGTGTCCGTGAAATAATCCGTTCAGGATAATGTTCGTTCGTGGAACGGCTGACTTCCGGGACGATAAGACCCAACAGTAACAGTTACAGTTCCTTCTATCAAACCTCTTAAAAAAAAGTTTAACCTTATTAAAGTCGTTAATGAACTTTCAATTAACGAATCACGCAGTTTACACTGTAGATGTAGACCCTACAGTTAGCGGAAAGCTCTCGCGAAGAAAATGGTTGACCTATGACCCAAGTAAAAATAAGTCGCGTGTTATGTTTCACATTAAAGAACAACATTATACCGTTTTCAATTAATTTTGATTTATAATACCTAGTTACCTAGCCATCCTATTATTGCTTCTCCTGCCTAGTGTAAATCCACCCCATCCTAATATCCCCAGGCCAGCTACTCACTAGCAGGAAGACCTGACAGGTCCATCTGATCAGGTATACCTGACATCTGATGAGCACACACACTATCAGGTAGATCTGACAGGTTCACCTGATAGGTCCGCCTGTCAGGTCTACTTGATACCTGATGAGCACACACAGTATCAGATACACCTGACAGGTACGGCTTAAAAGGTCTGCACATCAGGTCTACCTGATGAGCATACACACTCTCAGGTAGACCTGATAGGCGGACCTAATCAGGTGTACCTGTCGTCAGGTCTACCTGATAGTGAGTGGCTGGCGTTAGGATGTTATTATCCTAATTTTATTAATGGATTTCACAACCAACCCTAACACTGAAAGGAAAAAAAAAAAAAAAAAAAAAAAAATGAGTTTCCATTCTTTTTCCCAACATTATTTCAACACTGGTTTTAGATTTTAGATGGAAATATACCTAATAAATATTTATCAACCATGACAGAAGGGCGAAATCATTCTTGCACTTCTTTTCACTCTGCCATCATAAATGTTCAAATGCTTCACGATTTATTGTGCATGCGATACTTTATCGTTCACAGATACATTGACATCATATATTTGAAAGATTGCAATGCAACTAGAAATTTTCTTGACCTACTTTACAAACAGACTGGAGATTATCTTTTCATGTTCAATACACCTTGCAAACACACTGTAGATTGTCTTTCCTAGCACAAACGTCTCACAACTTTCCAGGCAGCACTTCGTTTTCATTGCATGTTAATAATTCATTGACTTACCATTTCTTTTTTCCTTTTGTGTGGGTTTACGCATGATAGGTTTAAGTAATGTGTTTTTGCCTGCCGTATACTCCTTACATCAAACACTTTTCAATAGTTTCCCCCCAAGTCCATAGTTTTGTGGTAAGTAACAGTTTGTAACCCGATCGGGAAAGTTTATTTATCGTTCACAGATACATTGACATCATATATTTGAAAGATTGCAATGCAACTAGAAATTTTCTTGACCTACTTTACAAACAGACTGGAGATTATCTTTTCATGTTCAATACACCTTGCAAACACACTGTAGATTGTCTTTCCTAGCACAAACGTCTCACAACTTTCCAGGCAGCACTTCGATTTCATTGCATGTTGATAATTCATTGACTTACCATTTCTTTTTTCCTTTTGTGTGGGTTTACGCATGATAGGTTTAATGTGTTTTTGCCTGCCGTATACTCCTTACATCAAACACTTTTCAATAGTTTCCCCCCAAGTCCATAGTTTTGTGGTAAGTAACAGTTTGTAACCCGATCGGGAAAGTTTATGCATGTTGCTTCGAACTGTTTGTCCTAGAAAAACTTTTTCATTTTTCTTTTTCTTTCTGTTACAATAATTCTTTAATTAAATTACATGTTATTAATTTTCTGTTTTAATGTTCTGTAAGGTATGGATATTTTTTCGTGCAATTTTTTCCATTCCAAAGATGGGAATTTTGAATGTCCTGTGTTTTTCCCAGGCTAAAAACAGTGAAGCATAGAGCATGGAGCAATCAGAGGGAAGTGACGATAGAGTGAAGCGACGAATTCAAACCGCATAGAGCTGAGAGAAAAAAGCTCTATGCTCTCCACCCTGTTTTTAGCCTAAGACGACCACACTTTGTCACTGTGATTTTTGTAAGGCTGTTGGATACGATTTTTCGTCTCATGACGCTGTGTCACGTAATTTCACTGTACTAAAAATTCGTAAGCTATATAACCACATACATAGAGACTAGGCAGGGCCATATTTCGAGCTCCTTTTTTTCTCCTTTACTGTAGGCCAGACTTTGAAAATTTATATAAGGCCCTGAGACTCTGTGTTTGATTTTGATTCGATCGCGCGATGACAGATGACAAGTTCGCAAGACTAGAAATCGTATCCAATGGAACCACAACCTTACGGTCGTGCGTACGTACCGTAATTTTCTTACTAACGGCGTGGCGGCTCTTTTACCGCACGAATGGTGTTTGTGTACTAACGCTTCTTGTTTTTGTAATTATTTTAGGGCTTTTCTTTTCAGATGCCACCCCCATTTACGCCCCTGCCCCCCCCCCATGTCCTATTTCTAAATAGAATTTTTTTTTGTCCTCTTGTGTAGAATTTCATGTCGCCCTAGAATTACTTTTTGGGGTTTCAACTACCCTACAAATTTGATTTGGGTCAACGGATTCTCTTTTCAATTTTTTCTATTCCAAACGCCAATTTCTAAAAAAAAAAAAAAAAAAAAAAAAAAAAAAAAAAAAATAAAAAAATCATTTCGCTTTAATATCAATTACAAAATTCATTCAGCCTTGAATATTTCATAGGAAGTTTTATCCCTACTTTCTAGTGATTTTATAGTACATATATGTTCCCTCATTTTCAACCATTTGGCCCGCATTTTCTACGGTCAATTTGGGTGGCTTTCCACTTTTTGCACGGGTCTTGTTTTCTACGTCCTCTTCTAATTCCTCCCTTCTGCCAATTTCTCTTCCAGTTCATCACAGGTAGGACGGAGTCAGAAGAGTATCTGCCCCCCATCAGCAACTCTCTACCTTCTAGTAGTAATGCCAACACGGGTGCCATCAACACCAGCCTAGTGCCCAGCAATACGAGTAACCGAGTAGCCACGGCAGACTCTTCATGTGAACAACTCAAACAACTACTCAAGAGGTAAATATACAACTCAAACAATCTACTCAAGAAGAACCCATTTCCCCATCGTGGCAACAAGCTCTGCTTATACGGGTGGGTTGAACCGTTTTTTGTCGTGAATGGAACTTATTAAAAAAAAAAAACGTTTTGGCCTAATACCTACACAAGTTTGGGTTCGTTCCCGGCTGGGTTACGATTTTTTTTTCTTTTGAAAGGGAGGTCTTATCTTTCGAAACGTAACGAGAGAACGATAGGGTGTTAGGTGAAGTTAGGCGATGAACCAGTCGATAAATGTGCGGCAGAGCGTTCCTCCTCCTCTACACGGACTTGACGTGTAAGTCTGTAACGTTCAGGCCTAAGTTAGGTACATTGTGCTTGTGATGAATGAATTAATTTCCTGTGGTCTGTGTAGTAGCATAACCATCCCGTAGTATGGCTCTCATCCAGATCCGTAACAAATACGTCATCAATGTTCAGGACACAGACCTATTTGGCCAGAAAACAGTATTAACTCTTGCTTCCGGTGGAGTTTTGTCAGGCCTCCCTGGTAAACATCAATCAGCGATATGGATTATTTCTCAATACTAATTTTAGAACGAATCAACCATAATAGTAGTATACTGCTGGAGTAATGACTTTTTACGACAGTACGTTAAAGCAATATTGCTTTTCCGTTGTGGACATCGCTAATTGATTGTCATCATTGGTTCCTCATTTCAACAACAGATGGGTCTCGAGAGTATAGGCAGAGTTGCATAGGGAAGAGATCGAGGCGCTGTGTTGTGACATAGTAATATGGCTGTCTGCGTTGCCCCTTTCGCCCCCTCTACCCGTGTCCATGCACTGTACTGTATACTTTATCAGTTTCCCGCAGCAAGGTGAGTGACTGGATGGTATATTATGATCCTTCCTTTACCAGGGATTGATGATTTTATTTTTCTATTTTTTTTAGTGCTGTTTGATAGAAGGAACTCTTTAACAACAGGGTCAATGCTGCTGCTTTTTTGTGTTGAAAGAGACTGACAAGAAACGCGACAGAAGGATAAGTCTAGGAAGAAGAAGAAAAAGATCTAAGGAACTGGAATGGATTAAAGGTCTTTCGTCCCAGAAGAGAGAAGGACGTATAGGATAAGAGAATGCCAGCCGTCGGAGAACGAACATAATGCTGTGGTTGGATGATATTGCTCACGGCGGTGGAATCGAACCACGACTATTTCATCCTAGTAGAAAATGAATGATTTGGAAATTTTCCAAAAAAAAATATATAATAAAATAATATAGCTAATTTTGAAATCGGACGCTACCTACTGAATAGAGTTGTGTGTTGACTCCACATTAAATGTACATGTACATGTTCGTTGAATTTCAGGCCGGCCAGCAGCACCAGAAACAATGAACGGTTCGGTAAACGGCCCAGGGCAGTTTGGAAGGCTACAGCACGGCCCCGCAAAGCCCCGAGCAAACCAGGGCCGGCTTCCCGGAACTGCTTCAGGGGGCCTCATTTTAACCGCCCACGCCAGTGTCGTCAGTTGTGCGCCCATGGGACACACCGCCCACCTCATACTACTTCAACCTACCGCACCTGCGTTCGTGTTACGATGGCACAGAGCAAGCTCCCACCCGCACTTTTTTAGATGTTTTTTATAATGTGAACTAGCCCACCCCCCGTCCCCCGCCTGATACGCCATGGTTGATGTTTTTTAATAGGTAAGTATATAATGAGTATTGCATATTGAATTATAATGACAAGTGTCTGAATTCAATTTTTTAAGGGAATCTCAAATTTAAATCTTCAAGTATATTATTCGTTTGATCCTTACATCGATTCACATTTATTTGATATTCGATACCAAATCTCGTCAATGAACATAAAGGTATTCAATAAATGGTAATTACCCATCCTAAAAGCCGGAAGCTTGTGTCACGGACAGGGAGATGTACCGTTATATTCTTGATATATTATAAATTTGGAGATGTATTATTTTGATATTTTAATTTGAGAGATTCAAATGGACAGAAGATTGGAATATCCCTATGAGTACGCCTTTTTTAATTCTCTAACATCTATAGGAAGGAAAAGTAATGTAATTTTTCGATGTCGCTCCTTTATTCGACACAAACTTGAGATATTACACAAACTTGAGATACATTAACAAACTTGAGATAATTAACAAACTTGAGATCAAGATTATCCTCCACCTTGTCTATAGATCAAGTGAGATTCTTCGAACCAACACAGATTTTTTAATTTAATAGATGTATTTGCTTCGGGCGTTGCCTCAACTTGGCATTAATATCGCACCGAGACACAAATCAAATTTGCTCCTGAGTTTTTCACCGGGACCGTTTTTCTTCACTAAAGTTCTATAATCGTTTTCAAAGATAAAAGTATTTCTATGCATAGACATTTTAACATGATTACTAATTCTTTTCATTGTGTATTCATTCTGTTTTTAAAACCTTCCTATCTTAACAGAATTTTGTATCTGGTGATTTTACCCACACATCGGACCGTTACGGGCAACGCCCGTCATTCGCTGGGTCGGATACCGGGTGGTAGCAGTGCAAATCGGGCCAGGCAGAATCCCGGACAGCAAATCTTTGGGTAGCAGAGCGTCGTTTTGGTTATCCCTGAACCATGGAGTGCTATATAGATCAGCCAACAACACTCACCACACGCGAAGAGGAACTACACAGAGAGAAAATGTCCTCTTCCAAAACTTCACCCTCTTGGAAGAGATTTCCACTGGGGAACAAGAGCTCGCAGGAGATGATTCAATTCGCTGGGAAGCCTACATACGACATATTATCTCGGCAAGTGTCATCTCTTCAGCGAGCCAGGACACCTACATCGAGCGAACATGTCACCGGAGGAGAAGAGTTGGGCAGCGCCTCTTTCCAATCCAATGAGGAAGGCAAGAATCCAAGAGGTCGGAAGACCATTGCTCGTCAGATGCAGGCCGGATCACGTCAGCTTTCAAGCCGATCAAGAAAGAAGACGACAACTCATTCACAAGCCTAGTGAAACCCGCGGATCCGTCAATCACCAAGAACCATTATTCCCGATCAAGTTACCTCAGATAAAATTTAGCTAGGTTCTCAGGGGAATTTCCGATTTCAACTCTTTTTGGTCCAACTTTAATGCACTCATCCATTCGAAAGAGGAATGTCAAACACGGGAAAAGTTTATATCTGTTAGGCCAACTGTGACGATAGGGCAAAACGTATCATTGACAATTTCCCATCACAATCGAGAATTACATTATTCCATTGGACCATACTTTCTTCCAGTTTTGGCGATGCTCAATCTCCCCACAGTAATGCTTCTAATATCTGATCTTTCCAGGTTACCCAACACACATAATATCATCTGTATATCGGAGTTGGATGCTCTGCTGGAGATTCTACTGCGGACGATAATGACTTCTGTTATCCATACTCAAACAGTACTAATCGCGCCACACTCACCTCATCTATGCTCCACCTAATACATCCCTTTCGCTATTAAGACACCCGGGGTTATTTATTTTCTTTGGGGATTTATTGCCCTAATACATTGGAAAATTGATCTGTCAAAAAGTATAGGGAACTTACTACAGAGATCCTACATGAGGTTGTACGAGAAGGAAGCAATGCGTCTGGAAAAACTGAGACTACTTGGTGTTTTCCCCATTAACCCAGTTCAACGAGCGGATGCACACGGAAGGGAACACTGGTAATACCAATCCCATACAAGCGT
>NW_007380970.1:0-935 GCF_000475195.1 Diaphorina citri | reverse complement strand
TTCGGAAAATGAAAGATTTATTATAGGCCCTGACTCTTGTTGATTTTGATTCGATCGCGCGAATGACAGATGCCAAGTTCGCAAGACTAGAAATCGTATCCAATGGAACCACAACCTTACGGTCGTGCGTACGTACCGTAATTTTCTTACTAACGGCGTGGCGGCTCTTTTACCGCACGAATGGTGTTTGTGTACTAACGCTTCTTGTTTTTGTAATTATTTTAGGGGTTTTCTTTTCAGATGCCACCCCCATTTACGCCCCTGCCCCCCCCATAGGTCCTATTTCTAAATAGAATTTTTTTTTGTCCTCTTGTGTAGAATTTCATGTCGCCCTAGAATTACTTTTTGGGGTTTCAACTACCCTACAAATTGGATTTGGGTCAACGGATTTATTTAGGCAAAATTTTACAAACGGTCTCTGCGAATTGAAATAGAATATCTTGTATCAATATTGGACTATCAAAGATAAATTTATCCTCAAATTAGTCAAGCGTGAATGCCAAAATGGTCCTTCCATGGAGATTCTCTTTTCAATTTTTTCTATTCCAAACGCCAATTTCTTACAAAGTTACAAAATTCATTCAGCTTGAATATTTCATAGGAAGTTTTATCCCTACTTTCTAGTGATTTTATAGTACATATATGTTCCCTCATTTTCAACCATTTGGCCCGCATTTTCTACGGTCAATTTGGGTGGCTTTCCACTTTTTGCACGGGTCTTGTTTTCTACGTCCTCTTCTAATTCCTCCCTTCTGCCAATTTCTCTTCCAGTTCATCACAGGTAGGACGGAGTCAGAAGAGTATCTGCCCCCCATCAGCAACTCTCTACCTTCTAGTAGTAATGCCAACACGGGTGCCATCAACACCAGCCTAGTGCCCAGCAATACGAGTAACCGAGTAGCCACGGCAGACTCTTCATGTGAACAACTCAAACA
>NW_007380969.1:10479-17759 GCF_000475195.1 Diaphorina citri | reverse complement strand
CGACTTTCCTTATCCTATTGAATGATGCTTATTTGAGTGTTCTTTTACCCTTTTACAATACTTTTACACTATTTTTAAAAAACGGTTGAAATCTTTTCAAAAGCGGTCAAAATACCGCCAAGCGCAGCGTCTATCTCAACCAAACGTTTTGTGTTTCATCCTTGTCACATTTGTGAACTACATACCAAAATTCAAGTCTCTAGCTTATATTATTCCCGACATAATTACACCGAAAACCGCCAAAAAGCGGTAAAATAGGTCTCCCTTTCTCTCTCTCCCTCCCTTTCTCTTTCTCCCTCCCTCTCTCTCTTTCTCTCTCTCCCTCTCCCTCCCTCTCTCTCTCTTCCTCTTTGGCGCCTCTTCTCTCTTATTTTCTTTCATTTAATAAAATGGGTATTGAATTTAAAATGGGGATGCTTGTGGAATGAAAATGACAATATTCGTAGAAGGTAAAAGAGACACTAGATTTGATGAACCCTTGTATTTGATCTAGGAATTTTTTGAAGAGGTTTTTTTTTTTAAGAGGTTTGACAGAGGAAACTGTAACTGCTATGGTCTTATCGTCCCGAAATCGAAGAGAGAAGAAAGACAGGATAGGAGAGAGCCAGCCGTTCCGAGAACGAACATTATCCCATCAGGATAAAATCCGCGGCCTAGCGCTTACAAGGCAGACGCACTACCAACTAAGCTAACTAGGTTGGCTTTTGAAGAGGTTTGATAGAGGGAACTGCTAAGGAGCAAAGGTCTTATCGTTCCGAAATCGAAGAGAGAAGGAAGACAGGATAGGAGAAAGCCAGCCGTTCCGAGAACGAACATTTTAAGTTCAGGTTAAAATGCGCCCCGGATGGAAAGCGCTTACAAAGCAGACCTTATTAAAACAAAAAAACTCTTTAGAGGCTCAAAAGAGAAAGAAAGAAAGAGAGAGAGAGAGAGAGAGAGGGAGGCATAAAAATCAAGAATGTGTCAATAGATCAGTTGCGCTTACTTGGGTGATGCTTCAAAGTCATAGAGCAGGAAAAAGAAGGACCAACGGAATTTTTCTTTTTCTTCTACGACTTCTAGATACCGAGATAAGTCGATTTAAAAAATACCGGTAAATCGTAAAGTTTGACGTCACGGCATACGCTCCCGTAGGCGATGACGTCATAATTCGACTCTCGTTTCTTCTCCCTCTTTCATTGTACCTTCTCTCTCTATCCTAATCCTAAATAGGTATACGAGGCCTTTGCAAACCCTTTTTTTACTCGCTCCCTCCCTCTCCGTCTCTCTATCCTAATCCTAAATAGGTATACGAGGCCTTTGCAAACCCTTTTTTTACTCGCTCCCTCCCTCTCCGTCTCTCTCTCTCTCTCCCCCCCCTTTCTCTCTATTCTTTTGTTCGTTCTTTTTTGTGCTCTATTTCTCTCTTTATCCATCTTTTCTTCGTACATGTTGTTTTTCCCTTTAATTTGCATTTTTCTCTTTTCGCTCTCTCTCTCTCTCTCTCTCTCTCTCTTCGCTTTTTTAATACGGGAGGAAAGATGGGGGGGAGGGGGTTTAAAGGGAAATCGTTAAAAGAGCTCATTATTATTTTGAAAAATGTTTTATTATTATTTTGATTATTATTATTATTTATCCGTCATTATTCTTATTATTATCTACGTTTTGTCCTTTTTTTCTCTCTTGTCCATCTTTTTCTCCCATAATGTAGGGTATTGTAGTCCGCGCAAATTGGCATTGTCCTGTGAATAGGGCTTTTGTCACAAAGGCGGATGCATAGGAGAAACGAATACTACAGGGTGTTCTAAATATATTTACCTACCAACATATGTTTCCACCCTCCTTTTTTCTTCTTCTTCTTCTTCTTCTTCTTCTTCTTCTCCTCCTTCTTCTTCTTTTTCTTCTTCTTCTTCTTCTTCTCCTTTCTAAAAAAGGAGGTTTGACAGAGGAAACTGTAATATTGCTAATGTCCTATCGTCCCGACAGGATAGGAGAAAGCCAGCCGTTCCGAGAACGAACATCATCCCATCAGGATAAGATCCACCCCGAGAATCGAACCCTTAGCACGTACAAGGCAGACGGGCTACCAACCAACCTAACTGTTCTGGCAGTCTTATTTTTAATTATTATTATTATACAATTGGATCAAACTTTATTTACAGATACAGATGATAACAATATAAATACAAAATATAAATATAAAATAAAGTTTGATCAAGGGTGGGGTTAATGCCTAAGGCATTCTCTACCACCCCACCCTTGATGTACAGAATATAGTGAATATATTTAATCCTTCTAAGATTGGCACGCATCTTTTGAACACCCTGTAAATGGCTAACAATGTATCAATTCAGAGTGGACAATGGTATAATGGTAGATAGCTAGGTAGATATACGCCATCTGAATATAGAAACCCTATAGCTTTATACTAATAGGAGGGTTGTGACGGTGTAGTTACTGATGGCGATATGACATATACATATGACTGTCAGCATAAACTGACTGGCCGTGGCGTGACAATATACATATGACTGTCATAAACTCATAATGTACTATTACTGTCTCCCGCGGCTGCAGTAGACCAGCTAACCTCTTCTGGGCTTTCAACATAGCAACGAGTGTCCATAATAAAGTAGGTAGGAAAGACTGTCCTAAATTTAGAATGTGGATTAGAATCAGTATTGGAAAAACAGCCTAGTTGCCTCTGCAGGCAAAGTCCCACTTGTCGTTCGATTTGAACACCCTGTAAATGGCTAACAATGTATCAATTCAGAGTGGACAATGGTATAATGGTAGATAGCTAGGTAGATATACGCCATCTAAATATAGAAACAGTGGCGTAGCGTGGTCTAAAGTCAGGTGTAAGGCGTGTAGGGCACTAATTTCCATCACCATGCACATTACTACATAAGTCATGCACATGCTTCTTCATACATATTTAAAGTCAATATTTAAGGGTATTTGAGTAAATTTTGAGTGTATGGCCGCCATACACGCCCTACATGGACGCTACGCCACTGTATAGAAACCCTATAGCTTTATACTAATAGGAGGGTTGTGACGGTGTAGTTATACTGATGGCGATATGACATACCCCTGACCACGCGAGAACAAAATGGACAGCCGAACCGGATGCGATATTTTCAGCAAAATTTTCGAGAACACATTAAGCGGGATACTTTATGTACCGACACCTTTTTTTACCCTCCCTCTCTCTTCCCCTACTTTTTTCCCTCTCCTCCAATACCTTCCTCTCCTCCCCTAGTGTGTAGTGGGAACACTCATTTAAATTACATTGCCTATAAGGACATTTTTGTGTCGTTCGGAAGAAAATCGTGTCGTGTGTAGTGGGAACACTCATTTAAATTACGTTGCCTATAAGGACATTTTGTGTCGTTCGGAAGAAAATCGTGTCGTTTGTAGTGGGAACACTCATTTAAATTACATTGCCTATAAGGACATTTTGTGTCGTTCGGAAGAAAATCGTGTCGTGTGTAGTGGGAACAAACTCATCATATTTAAATTACAGTGCCTACATTCGGAAAAAAATCGAATGAAACTCACGACAAGTGGTAACGGGACAACGGGCCTGTGTATTTTCCTTTCTGAAACTGTTAAGATCTCCCGTCTTCTGGAGGCCATTTTTAAATTTTCCGAGTCTGGCCTATGGTAAAGGAGAAACATGAACCTTGAAGGCGGGGGTTCCGGCCCCCCTCCGCCCCTCTAAATACGGCCATGACCCCCTCGGCCCACCTCTAAATACGTTCCGGGTCCCCTTACCCCCTGAATACGCCCCTCGGCCACCCTAGATACGGCCCTGACCACGCTGGAGGCCATTTTTAAATTTTCCGAGTCTGGCCTATGGTAAAGGAGAAACATGAACCTTGAAGGCGGGGGTCCCGGCCCCCCTCCGCCCCTCTAAATACGGCCATGACCCCCTCGGCCCACCTCTAAATACGTTCCGGATCCCCTTACCCCCTGAATACGCCCCTCGGCCACCCTAGATACGGCCCTGACCACACGAGAACAAAATGGACAGCCGAACCGGATACGATATTTTCAGCAAAATTTTCGAGAACACATTAAGCGGGATACTTTATGTACCGACACCTTTTTTCCCCTCCCTCTCTCTTCCCCTACTTTTTTCCCTCTCCTCCAATACCTTCCTTTCCTCCCCTAATACCTTCCTCCCCTCCCCTACCTTCCACTTTCTGAAAATAAAGGAAAAAGCACCTCACCGACAGCTGTTCTCAACCAATTCCCCGTTGTTACCCCGAATCCAAATCCCCCAAAATTATCGGCTATACCTCAACCACAATCAAATAAAAACCAATCAGCCAGCCGTAACTTCAGTGATCCATTACATCGCGTCGGGATATAAAGATTTATCGTCGAAATTTAAACTGATTTTAACTTGAAATAAAAATATGTAGGTACCCCAATTATCCAATTTCGACTGTACCCCGGTACGCACAATTATCCCAATTCGCCTGTGTCCCGCGGGGTATTTTTCCCCTCTCTATGAATACCTACCATATGCATCATTTATACAATTTATACCTCGCCCTCCCTGTTGCGAACAAACATATTCCCCGGTTCAAACGAAAATATCCCCAAGTTTTCAATTCAATTTAGAAAGTTAAAATGGGAAACTTTCTCTTTACAATTTTTCCCCATTCTTTCCGTCTCCCCCCCTCCATCCTTTTCCCTCGAAACCCGAAGAAAAGGTTTTTCCGATTGAACTTTCCCAAGTGAAAAAAGCGCTGGGCGTTAGGGGTCCCCGACTGCCCTTTGAATATATACGGACGGATATTGTTTGGAAAAGTGCTGGATAAAAGCCGAAGGAACAGAATAGAAAAAATCTCCACAAAACGTTTGTTTGAGATGGTTGCTGCGCTTGGCGGTATTTTTACCGCTTTTGGACAGATTTCGACCGTTTTTTGGCGGTTTTCAGCTATAGTGACGATGTATATTTGAAATGATGCTTATTTGAGTGTTCTTTTACCCTAACTTTTACAATATCTCTAACCGTTTTGTCGCTAAAGCTGAAAACCGTCAAAAAACGGTCGAAATCTGTCAAAAGCGGTCAAAATACCGCCAAGCGCAGCAACCATCTCAACTAAACGTTTTGTGTTGCATCCTTGTCACATTTGTGAACTACATACAAATTTCAAGTCTCTAGCTCATACCGTTCTCGTGATATTTTGTTTACAGACAGACAGACTTGACATCTACATACCAAATTTCAAGTCTCTAGCTCTTACTGTTCTCGAGATATTTTGTTTACAGACAGACACGGACCAATGGCTGAAACTTTGGATTTAGGCTCTAGGGACCTCAAAACGTGTTTTGGCACTAAAAACTGACCATCGAAAATTTGACCCGATTACATTACTTTCCTTCCTATAGGATAAGGAAAGTAAAAAAGCAACCAGGTATATAGGTAGGTAGATATATATACTATACAAGTGTGTAGGTAACTCATATTCAATACAAGGTACATACTATAGGTACATACTATACAAGTGTGTAGGTAACTCATATTCAACTAGTGCCTCAGTGAACTATAGCTTTGTGCTGGCCACTCACATTCAGACTGTCTGACAGACCTAGACGTATAGGTCCCAGAATCCTAGATGAACCTTAAGTCTAGGTCTGTCAGCCGGTCACATACCCATTTGTCTAGTCAGACACGCCCCATTTGGGGAGAATGGTGAATTAGAAAATGGTCAACAGGGGGGTGGGAGCGGGGTCCCAAATATACATGCGGAGAGTGAGATGAGAAATTTCTCGTCTCGAGAAAAGAAACAGTTTTCTGTCTTGCCTCGCGAACATCCCAACAGGAGACCTAGAAGTGCAGAGTTCTTCATGAAATGAGACCCACAAGGAGAGAAAGCCCAATCGAGTGACTGGGTTCCGGAACTCTAATATTGAACTAGACGTAGGTCCCAGAATCCTAGATGGACCTAAGTCTAGGTCTGTCAGCCGGTCACATATACCCATTTGTCTAGTCAGGCACGCCCCATTTGGGGAAAATGGTGAATTAGAAAAGGGCCAACAGGGGGGTGGGAGCGGGGTCCCAAATCTAAAGGAAGGCCCAAAATCTACATGATAGTGAGACAAGCTATGTCTCGTCTCGAGAAAAGAAACAGTTTTCTGTCTTGCCTCGCGAACATCCCAACAGGAGACCTAGAAGTGCAGAGTTCCTCATGAAATGAGACCCAAAAGGAGAGAAAGCCCAATCGAGTGACTGGGTTCCGGAACTCTAATATTACCCATTTGTCTAGTCAGACACGCCCCATTTGGGGAGAATGGTGAATTAGAAAATGGTCAACAGGGGGGTGGGAGCGGGGTCCCAAATCTACATGATAGTGAGATAAGATATTTCTCGTCTCGAGAAAAGAAACAGTTTTCTGTCTTGCCTCGCGAACATCCCAACAGGAGACCTAGAAGTGCACAGTTCTTCATGAAATGAGACCCACAAGGAGAGAAAGCCCAATCGAGTGACTGGGTTCTGGAACTCTAATATTAAACTCTATATATCGGCAAGCTCGACAACTCAATGATAGAGTTCTTTCATCCTAAGTTTCATAAACATGTGGCACCCTATCACTATTTTTTTCCTCAGTGTACTGGAGACCTAGAAGTGCAGAGTTGTTCATGAAATAAGGCCCAGATCTCCTTTTATGAGAAAAATACAGCATTAATTGCATTTCCCTAGTTCCCTTTACCTTTTCAGAAGGTATGGAAATGAAATACTTGAACTTTTCCTTCAATTTTTTCCCCTTTTCATTCATTGCAGAGATTCGATATTTGCCTCCCCCCCCCCATTTCTCCTCTTTTGCCCTCTTCTTTTCATATCTGTCGAATCTAGGGGGCTCAAAAAAGTGGTCAGTGGTCCGCGGAAAATTGGAGGCTCCAACAAGTGGTCCGCGAGAAGGTTGGAGGCTCCAACAAGTGGTCCGCGAGAAGGTTGGATTTTTTTTTTTTTTTTCTTCCTTTTCAACAACTTTCTTTTCCAATACTCTTATACTTCAATTAAACTAGAGTTCTTGTAAAGTGCATCTGTTATTTTTTCCAATAAATAAATACATAGGTGGTTGTTCATAAATAAATACATAGGTAAATAAATATGTAAATGGTAAAATAAAATGGGATAAAGTTAACCTAGTTCTTTCTCGCGAACTCCTTGAATAAATAAATGATATTGATAAGAGATCAAGCTGGTATCCCTTGCCTTGATTCCGTTAAAAAAAATATTTTTTTATTATTTATTTTTTTTTTTAATCCAATCTTTTGAG
>NW_007380969.1:0-9689 GCF_000475195.1 Diaphorina citri | reverse complement strand
AATCGCCAAATCCGCGACCATAATCGCGAAATCCGCGAACATAATCGCGAAATCCGCGAACATAATCGCAAAATCCGCGAACAAAATCGCGAAATCCGCGAACATAATCGGTATGAAGTGGATTTCCAGAAGTTGGCAGATGCCATTTAAAATGGCTTAGCAACAAAAATTGGTGAGTTTTTTTTTTATTCTTTTGGTGTGGGTGGGGGGGGGAGGGGAACCTCGAACACTTTTGAAAGTTAAGAAGGGAACCGCAACGAAAAAAGTCTGGCCACCCCTGTTTTATAGGATAAAACTCCCGTCACTAAAAATCTTGGCAGTCATACAGAATGACAGGGTGACGCTAAACCCCTTAACATTAAAAAATAAAATTCTTTTGACCCACCCAGTATCTCCCCTGGAATGTAAAAGTAAAATATGGTCTAATCTATGTAATGCGTTTCTCTCTCTCTCTCTCTCTCTCTCTCTCTCTCTCTCTCATGATAAATCTCGGATGCCTAACTTGGGGACAATGTTGAAACCAGCGGTCACCAAAAGTTAAGCAACAATGAGTGTGGTATCTATCTGGACGGGATAGTTTCGGACATCACGTGTCACTCAACCTTGTGAGGAATTTCGTCTCAGACTGTCTGACTTGGTTCACCGTCTGACAGACAGTCTGAGCGGGGCTGGCCGTAGCTATAGGGGCATAAAATCTCCAAAGAAGAAGATGGGGGGCTATGTCCTCCCATTTTGGGCACACCTGAGATTTATTACGCTGCCTTTCTCAAAACATGGGCATTTTTCTTTTCTCCTCTCCCCTTTCTTTCTCCTCCCCCCTTGTTCTTATACCTCCTCTCTTTCCCTCTGTCTCTTCTCCCCCTCTCTCCTTCTACCTCTTTCCTGGACAAACCCACACGTTCTCCTCCCCTCTCTTCGCTCTACCTTCTCTCCACATTCTTCCTCTTTGGATCTTTTTATCCTTCCTTCCCCTCCTTTTTCCTCTTGCCGTTTATTTTTCCCCCCCGCCCCTGTTTCTCCTCTCCTCTCCCTCTTTTTAGAGACAAATCCATTCAGCCAGGGCCTATTCCATTGGGAGCCAAGTGTACCATATACTCTTCTTTTACTGTGGGCTCGAGGGGGCGAGGTCCGGGCTGCCTCGCTCCTCCCCCTTAAATACGTCCCTGTACTATCCCCTCATCCTTCTTTCTGTATGCTCGTGGCTTAGGTCATTCATGACCCAAAATTTTTCACCATTATACATAATACCTATGTATACTTATACGTATTATACGCATCTCTATACACATGTGAATAATACTAATATCACAAAGAGGAGGTTTTCGAGCAAATCTGATTGTGGGCTCGAGGGGGCGAGGTCCGGGCTGCCTCGCTCCTCCCCCTTAAATACGTCCCTGTACTATCCCCTCATCCTTCTTTCTGTATATGCTCGTGGCTGAGGTCATTCATGACCCAAAATTTTTCACCATTATACATATAATACCTACGTATACTTATACATATTATACGCATCTCTATACACATGTGAATAATACTAATATTACAAAGAGGAGGTTTTCGAGCAAATCTGTCTGTATCCCAAATCCTTCTCTTTCCATGTCACTTTTCTTCCTCCCTCCCTCCCTCCCCCCTTTTGCTCTCTCTCCCTCTCATTCTGTCTCTCTGTCTCTCTCTCTCTCTCTCTCTCTCTCTCTCTGTCTTTCTCTCTCACACTCTCTCTTTCTCTCTCTCTATCTCTCTCTTTCTCTCTCTCTCTCTCTCTTTCTCTTTCTCCCTCTCTTTCTCTCTTTCTCTCTCTCTGTCTGCTATCTCTCTTTCTCTTTCTTCTACCCTTCTGAGTTATTATCTTTTGTTTCAAAATATGCGTGGCACACAATAGAATAGAAAAGCATGTGGAAGAGGAAAGGAGGAGGAGAAGAGGAGAAAAAGAAGAAGAGGGGAGAGAAGGAGAAGAAAAGAGAAGAGGAGAGAATGAAGAAGGAAAGAGAAGAGTAGGGGAGAGTTCAACTCTTTGTATCTCATACACAAAATGGGAATTTTACAGCTTAATACGAATTGCATTTTGGCGAGGTCAATTTTCAACAGAGAAAAATCCATTATTTCTGTTTTTTCCTTTTCTTCTTCTTTTTCTTCTTCTTTTTCTCCTCCTTTTTTTCTTTTTCTTCATTTTCTTGTCTCTTCTTCTTCTTCTTCTCCTTCTTCTTCTTCTTCTTCTTCTTTTTGCTTCGTTGTCCCTTCTTTTTCCCTACATTTTCAGCTCGCAATTTCTTTCGCTCTTCTTTTTCTCCTCTTTTCTTCTTCTTTTTTTTTCTTCTTCTTAATTTTTGTTCTTTCTTCTTCATCTTTTGCTTCGTTGTCCCCCCTATTTTCCTACATTTTCAGCTCGAAATTTCTTTCGCTCTAGTGAAGCATGGATTTTCGCTCTAATATAAAAGGACCCAGCTTTTTGATCTCAAGAGATCTACGGAGCCGATTGTGATGGAATCTGTTTTCTTTCTCTTTTCCTTTCTCTCTCTCTCTCTCTCTCTCTCTCTCTCTCTCTCTCTCTCTCTCTCTTTTCTTATAGAGGGATCTGTAACAATAGAGGTTCTACAGTCCCAAAATCGAAGAGGGAAGGAGGCCAGACTAGGAAAAAGCAAGTCACTCTAAGAAGCTGGAAGAACCAATCTTATCTGTTTGGGAAAAAGTTTGCCCCTCTCGGGAATCGAACGCAATATCTGGCGCTTACAAGGCAGGTGCGCTGTCTTGCAAAGATAACTAGACCTTCCAGGGTAACTAGGATAATTTTCAACATAGGCTTGAATGTCCAATTCCAGTCGTCCGTGCGTTCTGAGCTACATAATATATTATGATGAAATTCAAACCTGGTCCGCGGTTGATGCCCAGTTTGGGTACCCCTGGACTCAAACAACCAATCTTATCTGTTTGGGAAAAAGTTTGCCCCTCTCGGGAATCGAACGCAATATCTGGCGCTTACAAGGCAGGTGCGCTGTCTTGTAAGGGTAACTATACCTTCCGAGGTAACTAGTATAATTTTCAACATATAGGCTTGAATGTCCAATTCCAGTCGTCCGTGCGTTCTGAGCTACATAATATAATTATTATGATGAAATTCAAACCTGGTCCGCGGTTGATGCCCAGTTTGGGTACCCCTGGACTCTAAACTCTAACATTTCAAAAGTATCCTCTTTTTCCTTCAATCTTGTTCTATTCATGTCACTCTGCTCTCTCTCTCTCTCTCTCTCTCACTTAACAGAAATACAACTAGTAGTGCAGTGAAGTGATGGCATTTGAAGAAAGAACTCCCAAGAAAGAAAAAGGTACATATATATAGTATATACTGACGAAAAAATTTCAGGTAAGAGGGACCTGTAACTGGACCTTAGTTGCGGAATATGTACTGAAAGAGGAGTATCTGCCGGGAGGTAACGAATTGACTCCCGTTGACCTTTTTCTACGTACTCGAGTTCACTCCGGCTCGTGGAAGGGTTCACCAGTGAACTCGTGATAGACTACCTGACTAAAAGTTGGTTCGGGAGTGAACTCGGTGACGTCCGTCCGTATCTGACATGATCATTGGTCAAAGCGGACTCGTAAATTAAAGTAAGTGAGGCATTTGTACCCACTGGACTAAATAAAGGACACCGCTTTTTCGTGACAACCTTCAGCAGGACAATATGTTCTCCTGAACACTAGAGGATCTCCAATTTCAATTTTCATCAAAATTGGAAACTAAAAGTTTGCCGGCCATCTCTGGGCTAAGGTCTTATCGTCCCGAAATCGAAAAATGACGAAAAATAAACGTCATAAAGTCATATTTTTAGAGTCATATTTTAAGAAAAATAAACGTCATATTTGAAGGACTCTGGTAATTAGGTATTATGCAGAATAAAATCAGTAGACGATTGACTGGACTACTGAACTGGACTATTCGTTGAGCACCTTCCTGATGATGGAAATGGTTTGCGATCAGGATTTTTGAGAAATAAAACCTTATAATAAATTTTCTAAAATCGTCGAGTTATGAAAGTTTCAACCCACGACGCTCGGTCAAAAATAGTCATAAAATAGCTAGATACATAAATATGTGTATATTAGATAGTAGGTACCTAAATATTAGAAAAGATTTATGTCTGTTCTAATCGGACTGTAAATAAATAATAGATTATCAATTAAAATAAATAAATACCTAAATAAACAATGAAAAACTATAATAAAATATCCTGTCACTGACAGACTGTCAGACAGTCTGAGCGGGGCTGGCCGTAGCTAGGGGCATAAAATCTCCAAAGAAGAAGATGGGGGCTATGTCCTCCCATTTTGGACACACCTGAGATTTATTACGCTGCCTTTCTCAAAACACGGGCATTTTTCTCTTCTCCTTTCCCCTTTCTTTCTCCTCCCCCCCCCTTTGTTCTTATGTTGGGGGGGGCGGGGGGGGGGGGGGGACAACCTTCAGCAGGACAATATGTTCTCCTGAACACTAAAGGATCTCCAATTTCAATTTTCATCAAAATCGGAAACAAAAAGTTTGCCGGCCATCTCTGGGCTAAGGTCTTATCGTCCCGAAATCGAAGAAGGTCAGGACAGGAGAAATCCAGCCGTTCCGAGAACGAACCTTATCTGTTTAGGATGAAATCCACAACGGCATATTCACCCACTCTCTTCTCCTTATAAAATCCGAGCCGGTATGCTCTCTTCTTATATGGGGATTCACCTAATTATATGGAAAACAAAACAGGGGGGTCCCCCTGTGGTAGCTTTAATAATCCTAACTCCAACACACAGAGGATCATTGAATATTTGAGGCGATATATATCCAGGAAGAAAACCAGAGGGTTTAGTTTATACAGGGTACATCACTCAAGAGGGGATCCTGAAGGGATATTCGTTCTCGGAACGGCTGGCTTGTCCTCTTCTCTTCGATTGTCTTCCTTCTCTCTCCACTTTCGGGACGATAAGACATTAGCAGTTACAGTTCCCTCTATCAAACCTCTTGGGGAGAAAAAAAAGGATAAAACTCCCGTTACTAAAAATCTCGGCCGTTATACAGTGTGACTCCTAAGTGGGTAGATACCTTAAAATTAATAAATAAAATATTTTGAATCCACCCAGTATGCCCCCCCGGAATGTAAAAGTAAAATATGGTCTAATCTATGTAATGCGTTTCTCTCTCTCTCTCTCTCTCTCTCTCTCTCTCTCTTTCTCATGATAAATCTCGGATGCCTAACTTGGGGACAATGTTGAAACGAGCGGTCACCAAAAGTTAAGCAACAATGAGTGTGGTATCTATCTGGACGGGATAGTTTCGGACATCACGTGTCACTCAACCTTGTGAGGACTTTTGTCTCGGACTGTCTGACTTGGTTCACCGTCTGAAGCAAGGTCTGTCAGACAGTCTGAGTGGGGCTGGCCGTAGCTAGGGGCATAAAATCCCCAAAGAAGAAGATGGGGGGCTATGTCCTCCCATTTTGGACACACCTGAGATTTATTACGCTGCCTTTCTCAAAACATGGGCATTTTTCTCTTCTCCTCTCCCCTTTCTTTCTCCTCCCCCTCCCCTTGTTCTTATACCTCCTCTCTCCTCCCCCTCCTCCTCCTCCTCCTCCTCCTGCTCCTCCTCCTTCTCCTCTCTCTCTCTCTCTCTCCCTTTCTCCCTCTCCCTCTCCTACACAAATACTCCAGGGTGTCCGCCGTAGGAGAGAAAGAAAGGGGACTAATAATAAATTATGTCTTTCTCTCTCCCTCCTCTCTCTCTCCCTCTCTTCCCCTTTCTCTATCCCTTTTTTTCTCCGTCCCTCTTTCTCCTACCCGCCTAATTTTTCTTTCTTCTCCTCCTCCTCCTCCTCCTCCTCCCTCTCTTCCACTTTTTCTATCTCTTTCTCTCCCTTCCCTTCAATCGCCCCTCTCCGTTTTTTTCCCTTTCCTATTATATTTTCCTCTCCTTTCTTCCTTTTGTTCTTCTCCTCCCCTCCTCCTCTTCCCTCCTTCTCTCCCTCCCAAATAGATTTGTTCGGCTAAAATCAATACTACAAACACACATATAGGAAAGCAATAAAAGTCGCCAGTAATAAATATTTTGGCATCCAGTCAAGAAAATACAACATAACATAATCAAGTGGAAAGCGAGCGACCGTGCTGCGAAACGCCAAGTAAAACACTGTGTTCATTAAGTCCCTGGCCACCCTTGTAACTTTTTTACTGTTCACCTTTTGAAATTTTGCATGACTGTAGTCCTTGATTAATTGATTATGGTAAAGGAATTTGGGAGGTACTCGAATTTCGGACGCCCCCCCCCCCTCCAGCCCCAGGGGCAGCCTCAGGAGTTTCACCTTTAAAATCTCAAATGAGAACCCCCTATTTTGTAATACATCATATATCAAAGGTGTAAAAAATGTAGTACCTACCTACTTTGATATTATGAGTTTTAGCTCGATCCGACAAACAGTTACCTAACTTCGTTTCGTGCAGTGTGAACGGGCTTTTGGGTAAAACTTGGACCTTACTTCGTTTGATTATTTACTCTAAATTAGAAACTGCTTGGCACAACATTTTGTCCTGGCGTTTTTCTTTTCTCACTATTTTGCCATCATCAAATCAGAGAATGTGTTGGAGAGAGAGGGAGAGGGAGAGAGAGTTAGGGAGGGAGAGAGAGAGAGAGAGAGAGAGAGGGAGAGAGAGAAAGGGAGAGAGGGAGAGGGGAAGGGAGGGAGAAATACTTTTGATTGGTGCTGGTATTAGATTGTTATTACATACGTCATATATTCAGAGAGAAGGGATGTGAAGAGGGGAGGCATCAAAAATGGGAAAACAAAAGAAGGTAGGAATTCAGGAGAAAATGGAGATAAAAACGGGAGAAAAGAGGGGTGAAATCAGGAAAAAGGGGGTGAAAATGGGAATTACGAGTAGAAATGGATCGAGAGAAGTGAAAGATAAAAAAGGAGAGGCAAAAAGGGGGCCAGAAAAGGGAAATAGCTAAAATTAGAAAGAAGGAAAGTACTTCATAAGAATACATAGGAAGCAGTAGGCAGCGGTCGCACAGCTCGGCAGCGCTGCCGGGTCGCGCTGCTTGGCAGCTAGGATCGGAACGCCACCTTTAGAAAGAAAAGAGGGAGAAGGGAAAAGAAGGTAAGATAAAAATATGGGAAGAGAGGGAATAGAAAAATAAGAGAGGAAAAAATGGAAGGTAAAAAGGAGAAGATAAAATGGGAATTTTACAGCTTAATACGAATTGCATTTTGGCGAGGTCAATTTTCAACAGAGAAAAATCCATTATTTCTGTTTTTTCCTTTTCTTCTTCTTTTTCTTCTTCTTTTTCTCCTCCTTTTTTTCTTTTTCTTCATTTTCTTGTCTCTTCTTCTTCTTCTTCTCCTTCTTCTTCTTCTTCTTCTTCTTTTTGCTTCGTTGTCCCTTCTTTTTCCCTACATTTTCAGCTCGCAATTTCTTTCGCTCTTCTTTTTCTCCTCTTTTCTTCTTCTTTTTTTTTCTTCTTCTTAATTTTTGTTCTTTCTTCTTCATCTTTTGCTTCGTTGTCCCCCCTATTTTCCTACATTTTCAGCTCGAAATTTCTTTCGCTCTAGTGAAGCATGGATTTTCGCTCTAATATAAAAGGACCCAGCTTTTTGATCGAGCTACCTACATTAATATTGGGTAGACTATTTATAGCAATGGTATGAAGCGTAGTAGCTCTCGGTACCTGTATCTCTGCGGTTTATGAAACTGCAAAAGTAGGTAGGTAAGTACCTATAAAATACCTACCCTAAGAATTGCGCAAACAGGTGTACCTACATAACGAAGTACAGTAGAACTTCGATTATTTCAACTCCAAAATCTATTGTTTCTTTTTTTTTTTCCAAAGGATATCCTATATCTTATCAGAGGAAAAGATCATAGAAAGTGATCATTTCAACCTCGATCATTTCAACTGCCCCCGGTCCGGTCCCAAATAGTTGAAATAATCGAGGTTCTACTGAACTTGGTTTGGATTGAGATATTCAAACTATGTATAACATAAATATAAGAATGTACCTATAATTAATTATTGTACCTATTTGAATTCTTTGCAATCATACCTATAATTTGAATTCTTTGCAAACTGCAATAGGTATTAGAGAAAGGTAGGTAGGTACCTATGTAGTATGTGGTAGTAGGTACCTACAGGTAGGTACTTGTGGTGGATGAAACAGCAAAGGTATATTTGGTACCTAGTATACCTACATATATAACTATGAATCAGGATAGCAGGAACCTACAAAAAAAGTAGGTAGCAACCAGTGGCGTAGCGTGGTCTAAATTCAAGTGTAAGGCGTGTTGGGCTCATGCACAGGTCTACCAAGTCCCATCACAGTACATGCCATTAATATTTATGGGCATTAGAGTGAACTTTTGAGTTGTATGGCCGCCATACACGCCAGCTACTATCTTTTATTATAAGAACGAGATCCATTCACTCATTCACATTTCACATTTCACACACTGATCGCTCTATCTCTAGAACCACAACACCTAGAAAGTTGAAATTTGGTAGGAATATTCCTTTTATGGTCTAGGTCACATAAGAAAGGATTTTGCGAAAATCTAAACCGATCCTGAGATATCAATTTTTGATCGCTAAAATCACCATAAGAAATACACGGAGTGCAGAGACTGCGGGAGAGAAAACTTTTCCTCGCTCGCTTATATTTGAGTTTCGTTTATGTTTTTAGTTTGTTAACTACAAGTTCGGCCATGCCTTTTCCACAAGGTTGGCCATGCCTCGGGATGAACTAGTAAGTTATAAGAACGAGATCCATTCACTCATTCACATTTCACATTTCACACACTGATCGCTCTATCTCGAGAACCACACCACCTAGAAAGCTGAAATTTGGTAGGAATATTCTTTTTATGGTCTAGGTGTGCAATAAGAAAGGATTTTGCGAAAATCTACACCGATCCTGAGATATGATCAATTTTTGATCGTTAAAATCACCATAAGAAATACACAGAGTGCAGAGACTGTGGGAGAGAAAACTTTTCCTCGCTCGCCTAATATTTGAGTTTCGTTTATGTTTTTAGTTTGATAACTACAAGTTCGGCCATGCCTTTTCCACAAGTTTGGCCATGCCCCGGGATGAACTAGCGGGATTCCGGAGCGAAGCGACGGAATTCAGCTAGTAATAATAATAAAAACAATGTGTTTTGGCACTAAAAACTGACCATCGAAAATTTGACCCGAATACTTTTTTCTTTAATTCCTATAGGATAAGGAAAGTAAAACTGATGGAAACTGAATTTTCAACGTTATCCAACAGTACCCATATAACCAGTCTCTTTTTATGCCAATAGAACCAGCCATTCAAAAAAAAAAAAAAAAAAAAAAAAAATGTGTTTTGGCACTAAAAACTGACCATCGAAAATTTGACCCGAATACTTTTTACTTTAATTCCTATAGGATAAGGAAAGTAAAAATGATGGAAACTGAATTTTCAACGTTATCCAACAGTACCTACCCATATAGGTAACTAGTCTCTTTTTATGCCAAAATAGATCAAACATTTTGGTGCCTAAAGATTTGGACACCTTGTATAGGTATACAAATATGGACATCAAAAGTTGAGCTTCCTCTCTAGCTCTCTCTCTCTCTCTCTCTCTCTCTCTCTCTTTCTTTCTCTCTCTCTCTCTCTCTCTCTCTCTCTCTCTCTCTCTCT
>NW_007380968.1:5523-17788 GCF_000475195.1 Diaphorina citri | reverse complement strand
TAAAATTAAAAATTTAAAAGACAATTGAGATTCGACATTCAACTGGTGAAAATATTTGGTGAGCTTTCGAGAATACTCAGATTCTCATCATCAGACCAAAAAATCGCGAGAATCTGAGTATTCTCGAAAGCTCACCAAATATTTTCACCAGTTGAATGTCGAATCTCAATTGTCTTTTAAATTTTTAATTTTAATTAATGAAAATTCTTAACTAAATAATTATCCCTCGATAATTATTTTAGTTTTATTAAGGATAATGTTGGTATGCCTATATTTGTTCCTTGGTACGCACATATTAAGGATTGTTGCTGTTGGTACACTTAATAGGGTTTATTCTTATAAATATAAATTATCACACACTTAGTTCTAATTTATTCCGATCATAATTATGTTCAATTATTCTTATTCCTCGCACTAAATCATCCAAGCTTATCTACATATTGTGAGATACTTTTCCTTTCGTTTCTCAAGCCCACATCCCCCATATAAAACGTACTTCCACCACAAACATACACAACACGCATACATATTGGTACATATGTTCACATTTCTTGCCTATACATATTCCGGGTATACAGGGTGTTGAAAATTAAACTGCCCCCTGAGAAAATTAAACTGCCTAAGGTCCTATCGTTCTAAAATCGAAGAGAGAAGGAAGACAGGATAGAAGAAAGCCAGCCGTTCCGAGGACGAACATTATCCCATCAGGATAAAATCCGTCCCGGGCGGGAATCCAAACCGCGGCCTAACGCTTACAAGGCAGATGCGCTACCGACTAAGCTAACTAGGCTCAAAAAAACGACCAAATCATAATACAGGTGTAAAAGGACTTTTCAGTCTAATTATAGTAAATGAAGTATATTTTATTATTTAAATTTCAAACTAAGTATATATTTACATCGTAGAATGGCTTTCATATTAGCTCACTGATGTTGCTAATCCGTAGATACTGTGAGGCCGGACATACAGTACATTGACTGAAACGAGCTCACAATTTTTCTAATCCAAATACCTAAATCCTTTGATCTTACCCTAAAATCCTAAATGGTGAGTTTCCAGTTGATGTCGATCGTTTTTCGAGGTAACTTTAAGAGGCAAGAGAAATTAGCTCATTTTACCAAATCATAATACAGGTGTAAAAGGACTTTTCAGTCTAATTATAGTAAATGAAGTATATTTTATTATTTAAATTTCAAACTAAGTAGAATGGCTCTCACATTAGCTCACTGATGTTGCTAATCCGTAGATACTGTGAGGCCGGACATACAGTATAATAATTGGATACCATTTCCTACACATTTTATTGACTTGTGTTCACAATACCTGATGTTATGACATCAGCAGCGGTTATTCGCTTGCTTAGCAATGTTTAGCATGATTTTGGCAACCAGCAGTTATGACATCAGCAGCGGTTATTCGCTTGCTTAGCAATGTTTAGCATGATTTTGGCAACCAGCACAACCGTACTTTGTTTTGTGTTTTGCGCATCCCATTTCTGATGACTACATCATCGGATACAACAGGGTGTTGGGGAAATATTGCATGACTCAAGGCACCTGCTAACTCGGTATGTTAGCAACCAGCACAACCGTACTTTGTTTTGTGTTTCGCGCATCCCATTTCTGATGACTACATCATCGGATACAACAGGGTGTTGGGGAAAAATTGCATGACTCAAGGCACCCGGTAAGTCGGTATGTTTCAGCTTTCAGGGTACCCGCTACCGAACAGAGTAGGTTCTTCCTTAACTCCGTACATACACAAAAAGCCCAATCTGAGGCTTAGGTGTAGGGGCTGAATAGCCCTATAGGATGGGTTAAGCTTCTACGAATCTACCATTCCTGTAAGAGGAGGTATAACTGCTATGGTCTTCAAAGACTTTTTAGTGACATCCATACGGCGACAAACTGACAGCCTTTTGACATTGACCTCACCCAGCCTGAGTGGGGCCCAGAAGAGCAAGCACACACGATTGCCCAGATGGTCACCCATCCGTATATGAACCACGCGCAACGTTGATTAACTTTGGTGATTTACTGGGAACTGGTACATTTAACGTTATGTTGCCGCTGGCCAATCATGAGAAATTTAGCATTAAATTCTCAAGGTTACACCAAAACAACGGAAAAGTAGGTACAATTCACAATTTGGGACATCAGAGTTTTTCAAACAACGATTTTCCGAGTGTTCCACAACATTCGTCACACCCGGCAGTTCTCCACCTCGTTCAGCATAAATTTATTATTCTATTTACTTTGCGAATTCAAACATCGTCGGTAGCGTTTCAAGGTAAAGAGATGTAAAGACCGTGGCATTTCCCCCCACCCTATAAAGCACCCGTCTCTAGGCTATTGACCAATATGTCTGTGCCCTTAGAAAGAGACACACAAAGCACTAAACTCAGAAAACTCGCTCAGAAGAGATTAAAATTTCAAATTCAAGTAAGTACCTACTCGTATGGGTTGCACAACCGTACAACTCAGTTTAGAGCACATGTTCTTCAAAATTCGTCTAATGTTCATCGCCATTGAGAGGTGTTGAAAATCAAATCGCATGTCAGTCATGCTAGAGCGAAGCGCAAAAAACAACGACCACGATATGCAAAACCCATGTCGTCTGAATTTGAATGGCAGAAACTTGATATTTGATCAGTTTGTAAGCTACGTAAGCTACGTCAGTGCTAATCTTAATATTCTGGGATCATCTCTCAACGAATGAAAATCGTATTTCGATTAACTCCCCTCTACCGATGAACTCACAAAAAAATTCGAAAAAATTCGATAAATCGTGAACCTTCATCAAAAATGTTGATAACAAATCATTTTGTTTTGACACGGGTAATATGGGCCAAACGAGGGAACGATGAGCTCTTACTGGGTGGCACTGAATGCGTTTGTCTATTTGTTTTTGAATTACTTTGGGAAGTTCTACATGGTTTTAAGCGATTCTAACTAAACCACCCTGTGTCAATCTACACTAGCTACGTCAGTGCTAATCTCAATATTCTGGGATCATCTCTCAACGAATGAAAATCGTGTTTCGATTAACTCCCCTGTACCGATGAACTCACAAAAAATTCGATGAAAATCGTGAACCTTCATCAAAAATGTTGATAACAAATCATTTTGTTTTGACACGAGTAATATGGGCCAAACGAGGGAACGATGAGGTCTTACTGGGTGGCACTGAATGCGTTTGTCTATTTGCTTTTGAATTACCTTGGGAGCTTGGGAAGTTCTATATGGTTTTAAGCGATTCTAACTAAACCACCCTGTGTCAATCTACACTAGCCAAGGCCACAATATTCAACTTTCAGTCTAAATTAAATCTATGGAGAGGTGAGCATGGAATCTGAAAGGCTACAGCTTTGTCCACACATAGATTCAAGGAACTCCCCTGTACCGATGAACTCACAAAAAATTCGATGAAAATCGTGAACCTTCATCAAAAATGTTGATAACAAATCATTTTGTTTTGACACGGGTAATATGGGCCTAACGAGGGAACGATGAGCTCTTACTGGGTGGCACTGAATGCGTTTGTCTATTTGCTTTTGAATTACCTTGGGAAGTTCTACATGGTTTTAAGCGATTCTAACTAAACCATCCTGTGTCAATCTACACTTGCCTTGTAAGGCCACAATATTTAACTTTCAGTCTAAATTAAATCTATGGAGAGGTGAGCATGGAATCTGAAAGGCTACAGCTGTGTCCACACATAGATTCAAGGAACTTATTATCTTCACGTACAGATGACCATAAATCGGATCTGCTGGTTACGTGGGCGTCATGCACATCTTCATATTCTTGGACCATAACGTCTATCTAGCCCTAGAACCATCTAGCACCAGAACCATCTGCATATGAGTAATTCATATGTTGTGATGTAATTCTTCCGAGGCACGTAACTCGGTTATGGATTCATTGGATTCACTTATGGGATTCACTCTTATGTGGATTCTCTCTAATGTGCACCAGGTGATGGTGGATTCACTCATATATGCATCAGCCATCAGGTGATGGAGTCTGAAATTTGTTCCGTCAACTTCGTCAGGTGTGCTGAGGAAAATTGTAGGATGCGTGGTAGATTTGGTTTTCGTGCATCAAAGAATGTAGACGGACCGAAACGTATCTAATATTTCATTATTAACCTAGGGTTGGGGTTAAAATAAAAAAATAATAATTACACCACTACAAATAAAGGAAAAAGTTAGCGGCTATTACTTATATTTTTTTTAACGAAGGATTGGTATTAAAAAATAAAAATTTCATGAAGTGGTCTGTGATCTGTGAGTTATCATGAAAGTCAAAATGGTACAGCGGTGGTCCAAAGCTCATGCCCAGTTGAGAACCTCTGCAATAGTCATAGTCAGTTTCAATCAAAATACTGCTGGCTTTGTCTATTATGGTACAAACATAACTCGAGCTATCATCAAACTACATATTATGGTACATAACTCGACCTATCATCCTATTATGGTACACACGTCGAACAGTAGTCAATCTGAATTCCTACTGTATGGTACGCCGAAATATTTTCAGATCTACCTATCAGATCCTCACAGACGAGAATCTGAGTATTCTCGAAAGCTCACCAAATATTTTCACCAGTTGAATGTCGAATCTCAATTGTCTTTTAAATTTTTAATTTTAACTAATGAAAATTCTTAATTAAATAATTATCCCTCGATAATGATTTTAGTTTTATTAAGGATAATGTTGGTATGCCTATATTTGTTCTTTGTTACGCACATATTAAGGATTGTTGCTATGTTAATACACTTATTAGGGTTTATTCTTATAAATATAAATTATCACACACTTAGTTCTAATTTATTCCGATCATAATTATGTTCAATTATTCCTCGCACTAAATCATCCAAGCTTATCTAAATATTGTGAGATACTTTTCGTTTCGTTTCTCAAGCCCACATCCCCCATATAAAACGTACTTCCACCACAAACAAACATACACAAGACGCATACATATTAGTACATATGTTCACATTTCTTGCCTATACATATTCCGGGTATACAGGGTGTTCGAAATTAAACTGCCCCCCCCCCTGAGAAAATTAAACTACCTAAGGTCCTATCGTCCTAAAATCGAAGAGAGAAGGAAGACAGGATAGGAGAAAGCCAGCCGTTCCGAGGACGAACATTATCCCATCAGGATAAAATCCGTCCCGGTCGGGAATCGAAACCGCGGCCTAACGCTTACAAGGCAGATGCGCTACCAACTAAGCTAACTAGGCTCAACAAAACACTCGATATGTAACTTTTTTGTTCAATTTTATTAGGGTGCGTCAGTGCGTCAACACATGTAACTTTTTATGAGGAATCGATTGGTGTAACTTTCAGAACCACCCGGCTTCCAGTTAAGGGGTTACGGGTTAGTTTCCTGTGGAGCAGTTTGAGGTTGAACACCCTCATCTTCGGAACTTTACTCTTCTTTCTTGTCTCCTGCTATGTCTTTGAAACTTCTTCTTGTGTCTGCTTTGGCTCCCCTTGACTTCACTTCTTCGGAACTTTACTCTTCTTTCTTGTCTCCTGCTATGTCTTTGAAACTTCTCCTTGTGTCTGCTTTGGCTCCCCTTGACTTCACATCTTCGGAACTTTACTCTTCTTTCTTGTCTCCTGCTATGTCTTTGAAACTTCTTCTTGTGTCTACTTAAGCTCCTCTTGACTTCTCCATATCTTTGCAACTTTACTCTTTCAGTCATTCTTAACTTTACCCCACAAAAGAGATTAGTAAGTTTTAAGAAAGAAAAACAAATTGCCCCACAAGTCAGTTTTCAAGGAAGAAGAAAAAGGACCCATATGCTGCTCCTGAGGAAGTTGATCTTTTCGACCAATAAAATACCAAACCGGCACTGATCTTATTTCCGCGCGGTCCTTAAGGAGAAAGTGATTAATTAATTAATTAGTACCAAGTGATAATGATAATTACGTTGATAGTAATAGCGATAATGTAGGAGATAGATTATTTTTATTAAAAGAAAAAGTCCCCAAATTTTACTAAAGAGGAGGTAGGTGTTTAATAGTGGCTAACTCGCCATTGTGAGTTCCTGATTGTAAATGCTTTCGATTCTCTTGCATAGATAGATACCTAAGCTGTCTGTATTAAATGAACACATGAAGTATGCATTATACAGCCAGCATCAGCATTCCAAATACATTCTACCCACACGACAGCATTTCACACAAAACATTACTTGTGCCTCTGCAGTCTGCCTCCCATATCTCATCTTTTTAATACATCACATTCCCATCTTCATCTTTACATAACATATTCAAATCCAATATTATCTATCTTGTTTTAAAAATATTTCCTACAGGGTGTTTCCTTTTAAAAAAAAAAAGGAATTCAGCAAAAAATGATGGGATGCTTTGTTTTTTAACAGAGATTTAACGTCACCGTATAACGACTATGGCTTTTAGTGGCGAGGTCTTTATACTCTCCAATCGGCGACAAGCAACCCGTCTCATCACATGAACCTCAACCAGCCTGAGTGGGGCTGGATCCGAATTTTTGTGAGCCAGTTCAAAATCTAGGAAAAGCCAGAACCACGTGATTGCTCAGATGCTCACCCATCCGGATTAATTCATAAAGAACTTGGATCACTTATACATTTGACGTGCTATCGCCACAGGCCAATTTTTTTCAAGGACAATCAAAGAATTCCAACCATTTCCCAGTTCGACTCAGCATTCCAACCTCTAAACAACCCGTAAATCTCAATCTTGCAACGCGATGCGAATTGTAAAACACCCAGGGCACCCCGTATATCTCACACAATCGGCCGGCTCTATCGAGCATGGTCGGCCTGACATGATCGCCGACCGAAACAACCCGACTTGGCACGAAGCCAGCCGATCAGCCGGCGTAATGGGCATCACTACTCTGCCTCTATTGCGGTGACTCCGTTAACATTACCGAGCGACGGAAATAAAACTGCACTACGGGAGGGGGAACAGTCCAAAGGGAGGAGGAGCAATTTGGGGAGAGAGGGAGGAGGGGGAGGGAGAGTAGTCCGAGAGGGGGGGCACTGCGGAGAGAGGAGTAGTTTCAGAGGGGGAGGGGAGGAGAAGTCCCCACCTTTGGCTCATTAAGAATTTGAGAAATGAACAGATCTATAAAAAATGAGCTGTGGAGGGAAAGGAGGGGAAATGCCTGTCAAGATCTTCCTTGTCAAGAATGTGAGAAATGAGGGGTGGGGGAAAAGGAGAGGGAATTCTCTGTCTCTTCCTCATCAAGAATTCAAAACAAGCAGTCAGGGAAAGAAGGGGAAATGTCTATACGTGAAGAATTCGATAGGGAGGGGGGGGGCGTAGTCCGTCGAGAAAATGAGGGGAAGTGTCTTTTTCTCCGTGAAGAATTCGAAACAAGAATAAGACATAGGTACGAGATATAGGTAGCGCCCCCCCCCTCCCCTAAATACAGCCCTGGTACGAGGCGAGAAATCTCCACGTCTGTTAAAACTCTCTCATTCAATGTCTCAAATTACATAATGTGCAGGTCGGTACCTCCCCTCTTCTCCATTCTATGGTGGTCCCTCCCCTACCTTCCATTCTATGGCGTTTTGTACCTTCACCTCCATTCTATCTCGTTCCCTTCCCAGCCCTTCCTTGCCTCGCTTCCCTTCCTATTTCGTCTTGGCCATTTCTCCATCTCCCCTTTATCAAGAATTTCCGTCAACTCAAAAACAAGTAAGTACCTACTTATTTCTTTTCATTTTGATCATTCTTACCTGGCTAACTTCAAGCACAATATTAATCTTAGGTACACAACAACATTAAAACACATTAATAGATAGATAGATACACTTGCAATTGAACTTGTTAGATTCTGTTAGAAGAATCTAAGTATAGATTCTGTTAGAAGAATCTAAGTACTCCAGACTCTATCAGGTATAGGCAACACACACACACACCTAGTACACAGCAAAACAACAAGTAAGTAAGTAAGAAGCTATTGAAGATCAAGTACTCAAGACTCTATTAGACACGCGGAGAGAGGGGTGGGTTCAGGGGGGGGGGGGAGGAGAAGTCCCCACCTTTGGCTCATCAAGAATTTGAGAAATGAACAGATCTATAAAAATCAGCTGTGGAGGGAAAGGAGGGGAAATTCCTGTCAAGATCTTCCTTGTCAAGAATGTGAGAAATGAGGAGTGGGGGAAAAGGAGAGGGAAATCTCTGTCTCTTCCTCATCAAGAAATCAAAACAAGCAGTCAGGGAAAGAAGGGGAAATGTCTATACGTGAAGAATTCGATAGGGAGGGGGGCGTAGTCCGTCGAGAAAATGAGGGGAAGTGTCTTTTTCTCCGTGAAGAATTCGAAATAAGATGTAGGTATGAGGCAGCCCCCTCCCTTAAATACGGCCCTGGTACGAGGCTAGAAATCTCTGCGTCTGTTAAAACTCTCTCATTCAATGTCTCAGATTACATAATGTGCAGGTCGGTACCTCCCCTCTTCTCCATTCTATGGCGTTCCCTCCCCTACCTTCCATTCTATGGCGTTTTGTACCTTCACCTCCATTCTAACGAGTTCCCTTCCCAACCCTTCCTTACCTCAGTTCCCTTCCTATTTCGTATTGGCCATTTCTCCATCTCCCCTTTATCAAGAATTTCCGTCAACTCAAAAACAAGTAAGTACCTACTTGTGTCTTTTCATTTTTTGATCATTCTTACCTGGCTAACTTCAAGCACAATATTAATCTTAGGTACACAACAACATTAAAACACATTAATAGATACACTTGCAATTGAACTTGTTAGATTCTGTTAGAAGAATCTAAGTACTCCAGACTCTGTCAGGTATAGGCAACACACACACACCTAATACACAGCAAAACAACAAGTAAGATCAAGTACTCAAGACTCTATTAGACATTAGATACACTTGCAATTGAACTTGTTAGATTCTGTTAGAAGAATCTAAGTACTCCAGACTCTGTCAGGTATAGGCAACACACACACACACCTAATACACATAGCAAAACAACAAGTAAGTAAGTAAGTAAGAAGCTATTGAAGATCAAGTACTCAAGACTCTATTAGACATAGACAACACACATAGCAAAACAAGTATCTATTGAAGGATCTCAATAAAAAAGCAGCAGACTCATGGCTATTATTTGACACAAGATCAATGGCTTGATCCATGGCCACACTGCTGGCTCACGCATTACTACAGTAGTACCAACTCTTGAACCAGGACTACAAACTACGAGTAGAATACGATACAGCATCAGTATTCAGTAAGTAGCTAGATACTAGATAGTCTATGGAGGTAGAATAGAATAGATCAATGTAGATAGAAATGAATAGATCAATAGATTGTAGTCAATAGCTACTACTAGACTCTCTCCAAACAAAGATGCCAGTTTTTGAAAAAACGTACACCTCCCAAACTGCCAACTCTCAATGAAAGCATTATACATAGAACGATACTAACTATAGTAACAAAATAAATGAAATCATAACCTATCATAAACATAAAACTTTAGAAATACTCGTAGAATCCACAGATGGACCAAAAACACCAATTGAAATATACAGATACTAGCACTAGAATCCAGTATGGTAAAAACTGTATCGATAGTAAGATACATCAAAACTAGTCCAGATCAAGATCAGATCTACCTGATTTGATCAACAAAGTTCACTTGATTCCACCAATAAATCTGGTCCATCTCAACTAGATCCAAGATCCAATACTTATGAACTTACCTATGCCCGTATCAATCGATACAATGTCAATGAATAATTGAATATGGCCATATTGGCCAGATCAATATCCATATCACAGAAATGAAGTTTATACCTAGCAGGAACAGCGATAGATTTTACGTGCAGGCTCATTTCTCTAAAGGAAATTCAAATGATTTCCCAGTTCGACTCAGACCAGCCACTCACTATCAGGTAGATTTGACAGGTATACATGATCACATCCGCCTGTCACGTCTACCTGCTCATGTGCTCATCAGGTAGACCTAACAGGCGGACCTTTTCAGCCGTAAGTGGCTGGCCTCAGACGCGACCCACGTCTAAACCACACAAGGCACCGTATATCTCACACGGTATATCTCTCACAATCCGGCTCTATCGAGCATGGTCGGCCTGACATCATCGCCGACCGAAACAACCCGACTTGGCACGAAGCCAGCCGATCAGCCAGCGCAGTGGGCATCACTACATAGAGCCACTTTTACGACCGCTTATCTCAGTAGAAAACACGATATATCGTTAAACGTCACCGGGGAACCTTTCTAAAAACCATCCATCTACAATTCTACATAGGTGCTCTTTTCTAAAGGTATCGTCAGTGGTGGGTAGTCCATATATCATCAGCATCCGCGAGTTTTATACGAGTAAAACCGAGTCTAAGCTCTGACTGCTGACAACGCACGGCCATTTAGGTAAGAAAAATCTAGGAAGAACGACAAAAGAATTAAAAACAAACAAACAATTTAGACAAAGAGGTAGAAATATCACAGGAAATGCCACAAATGATGGAGGTTTCAAGGGTCACATCATTTCTTAGGATATATCCCCCGAAATATCAAAGACAAATGGGTCACTCTCAACCAAACAAGAAAAATACTAAGAACAAAACATTATTTAGAGATTTAGACAAATGAGCAGAAACATTACAGGAAATGCCACCAGGAAATCTTTGAGGTGAGGATTTTTTCAGGTTCACATCATTTCTCATGCTCCCTAATTCCTTATCAGACAGTTGCAGACACACCTGAGTTGTGCGGAACATAAAGGGAAAAACAATGAGGCAAAGAAAAGGAATTGGGGGAAATCTTTCTTTTTCCAGGGGAAGAAAAACAATATTATTTTGATTGAGGGAAGGAATTCCAGGGGAAGAAGGGTACGACTTCATTCTGAGTTTACTGAGAGATAAACTTAGGGAAGAAATGGCTAAGGGAGGGAGAGAGGGAGGACAGTGGAGGGGAAACAGGGACAAGGCTTCTCACTGGAGGATATAGGAGGAAGAGGACCAGAAAGAAAAGGAAGAGCAGGAGTTGGAATACAAGAAGAAGGAGAACGAGTAGGGCCAGAAGGAAGTGGAGGAAGAGAAAGAGGAGAATAACAAGACGGAGACACAGAAAAACAAGAACAAGAAGACAGAGGTGAAGGTGGAAGAAGAAAAAGAAGAGGAAAAGGCAGAAGAGGAGAGGGAGAAGGAGAAGAATGGAAAACTTCACAAAGGAGAGGTATATGAGACCGGAAGAGTGGAAAGGGGAGAGACATGAGAAGAACACACAGCTTGATACTGATGGATATAGGAGGAGGAGGAGGAGGAGGAGGAGGAGGAGTACTTAAGTGAGACAGCAGATGAAGGGCACAGCTTCATCCCAGGAGGAGGAGGAGGAGGAGGAGGAGGAAGAGGAGTACTTAAGTGAGACAGCAGATGAAGGGCACAGCTTCATCCCAACATCCCATAATTCTCCCCCAAACATAATGCGGATAAGGATAAATGCATAAATCGAACGGGAATTTCCACCCTCAACACCCTCTCTGGAAAGGATGGAGGTGTAATGTTCCCTCTTCCTAAATTATCCCATTTTTCTTTTTTACTTATACCTGCCTGGAGGTGCAGCCTGCCTTGTGGAGGTGCAATGTACCCCATACTAAATTATGGTACTTGTGCAGAAGTCACGTCCGTGGAATATTGGTACCAAAGGAACTGGCACAAACGAGCAGTGGCCAGTGTAATTATAGGGTTAGGTTAAACGCAAGAAGGAGTTTTCACAATTTATTAGAGCAGTGATTAGTGTTATTATAGGGTTAGGTTAAATACAAAAAGGAGCTTTTCTTTCCACGGACGTGACTTCTGCATAATTACCCTAAATTATCACCTTCTTATACCTGGAGGTTCAACCTTAGTGAATTACCTATTCCCATTATCCGCCCTTTTCTTTCTCATCTCTATAGGTACGCCAGTTAAAGAAACGAAGGAAGAGATGTTGAACCAGCAGTTGTTCAACCTCTCTCAAACAATCACTCAGGCAAGTGAAAGTAAGTAGGTGCTCTCGGCATCATCTCAAATAAAACACCATCTTCATCTCAATCCGCAAAACTGCATGTCAATATGCATAAAACTAACTGCATCTTAATATGCATAGTCATCGCTTCTAAAACAAAATCACCTACAGGATAAATTTAGCAGGCACAACTGTAAAGCGAAACCTGTAGTAAGCAGGGAACCTCCTTGTTTTCCCTGAAAAATTCAATTAATTGGATCAATAATTTC
>NW_007380968.1:0-4756 GCF_000475195.1 Diaphorina citri | reverse complement strand
TTTTGTATTCCTATCAATTCTGAACTATTCTGAAGACAGACATAGGTATCACATATCACTTTACAATATGACACTGTAGAGTAGAGTACCTACCTACCTAACTCACTTAAGTAGGTATTATTTTACAATAAGGCACTACTAAGTAAATAAGCAAAGTACATATCCCACTATTTACCTTTCAAAAGTGAGAGAACATTCTCTTTGCATATAAGAATTCAGATTTCTAAAATCTTTCACTTTGCTGCTAAATTTGTACAGTTCAAATTAGCGAGAAGTCTTCAGGTTAGAATGGCCTGGACTCATCAGATCTGAGAGAAATGTATACAGGGTGTGGGAGATTAAGCCACTCTCTAGGTAGGTACTTACTTTGTGAAGTTCCATAAATAACTAAGTAATACTCACTTAACTAATATTCACTTGGGTGAAGTGAAGCAAAAAGTAACACAAATGAAGAGGTATTAGTTATTTCATTTCACAATACTTATTTGATGATCCTGATTCTAAAATAATTATTGATTTAATTTATTTGTTCCTAGTTTAGAAGACACAACAGTAAAAAATTGCCAAAAAGAGAAGCTGTCACAAATGAGCACAGACCAGTGTGATTATAGGGTCAGGTTAAACACAAAAGGAACTTTCTTATTCATTGTTGAAGCTTCTAAATAATTACCCAAAATACTTAACCAAGCTCTTTTTTTTACTAGGATAGACCTATTGATAATTATTCAGAAGCCACAATAATGAAAAAGAAAGCTCCTTTTAAGGTTTAACCTAACCCTATAATAACACTGGTCATCTGCCTATAATAACACTCATTTATGACAGCTCCTTTTGTAGCAATTTTTAATTGATGTGACTTTTGAACAACTAAGCAAAAACCTACCTGCCTACTTTTCTGAAGATGAGATTAGTACCTATAAGTTATGTAGGTAGGTACCTAATTTGATTTTTTAAAGTTCCCTAGCAGATATGAACATAAGTGTACTTAGTGTAAGTCCACCTGAATGTCTTTTTCTCTTCTTATGAAGACAGCCTCTATTTCCACAGCCATGCCTGAAGTAGCAATCAAAAACTTAAGTGTAGACATTCCACAGACAGTCTATTGAACTTCACACAGTCCATCTTGTTGCTACACTAGGGGAACTCACTGAAAAGTGATTCCAAACCAGAGAGTTCATTGTCCAGTAAATCTAGGGTAAAGGTTTTAGTTCTTATCAACAGGTAAATGATGAGACAAAGATCAAATCTTACCTGAAAAATCAGAACCTGTACACAAAGGAAAAGAAACGGAGAATTTAAAACACTGTTTTGTACAATAATTTGAAAAGCGAGTAAAACTTGAACTGTATTTCACATAAAATTACACACAAATCAAAAAAGAAAAACAAAAATTCGACACCTCCGGACGCCGGCAAACACTCAAAACTTCCTGTACGTACACAAGAACAAATAACTTTATAAATAAATTAAATAAACTCCAAAACTACACTGAATCCCAGAGTTTAGGCTGGTCACAACTCAGAAAAGTCAGAAATCAACTCAGCATTCTTGCTTATTCTCAGCAAGAATCTCAGAAAAAGTTTTGGAAGGGGAACACAACACACAACAGCAACACCGGCAGAACGCAGAACCGTTGCCTAGTAACCGGGGCTTTGAGTTTTGGTTCATGTACTGCGCTCTAGCGGATTACAGAAGGACTCGGTGAACAGTTGCATGGAGGTAGGATGGAGTGGATTGACATTCAGAATAAATTGAGGCCAAAAATTTTTCTTTCCTTCCTTTGGGTTCTACACAGCATTATTCGTTTGGTAGAGGGAACTCTTTTTTTTAAATAGAGTAATATTCTTTTATAAAAGCATTGGCCTATAATTTGAAGCATTCACCCCCTTTAAGGTCTTCTTATCCAGAAATTGAAGAGGGTAGGAGGATTGTATGGGAGAGAGCCAGCCGTTCCGCGAACGAAAATCATCAGTTCAGGTTTAGGATAATTTTCGTCCCAGGCGGGCTTCGAACCCATCACAGTTTTTTTTTTTTTTTTTAGGAAAAAAATGACGTCATTAGTAGGTACGGCAGTTTATTGCTTCAAAAAACTTCGAGAGTGTACGGAATCCACAAACTTTCAACATCCATGAAAACAAATGCAAAAAGTTCCATAATATTCTGCTAGAGTGCGCTAGTAAATACGCCCGCGCATGATGCACAGATGGCGGCAAAATTTAAAATTTTGAATTATTTTATTTTATAAAAAAATGTATGGAGTTTGGAGTAGGAAGGAATATTAATTTCTACATCTATTTTCTTTATTTTTTATGCATAAATAATTAGTTATTAGATAATCAAAGGTGTGACAGGATGGAGTAAGCTTCTAGCTTCTTGTACACTACAAAATCTATAAATCCAGTCCAAGGAAAACAAAATCAAAGCAAGGTAAGTCACAGTCACCTAAAATAACAAACTGAATAAAAGAGTCATTTCTGGGGAGATAGGTATTTTGAATTTGACCTAATTTTATCATTCCAAGAATAACTCAATTTGAGATTTTGAAGATTTTTAATAAGTTGAATGCATCAGTTCTGGATAGATCACTGAAGCAACATTGTCAGTAGTTGGTATCGGAGTGAGTGACAATCTGGGTAAATAGGTGGTAGGTACCTACTATTGTACGGAGCACTCAAATTAATGGAACCCATACCAGCATAGTTTGCATTGAAGGTGGTGTGCTTGTCTTCTGTCTTCCTACGATCTTTAATTTCAAGATAAAACCACCTTCATAGAAATAAGTAAAACCATGTAAAAAAAAAAAAAAAAACTGTGGTGCCTATGAAGCTTGTTGAATGGAGGAGTTGCAAATGGGTAAAAATTATAAATAAATGGTCGATTCCTATGTAAAAAGTTGGGAAAAATCCAAATTTGAGGTCAAAACTCCGAAAAAATAACTGTAAAAGGTCGAAAATTCAATTTTTATAATGAAAGAGTTCAAAGATTTGTGACGTCAGACTTAACGCAGTTGCTATTTTTGTCCGCTAGGTAGCGCCACTATGCAAGCGCGTTAGCAGAGGAGCAGAAAGAACTGCGCAGAAATGTATGCGCACAAACACATTAATGCATTGCTTGCGAGGGAGCTTTGCTCGGGACATTTGATATGATTTGATGTGACGTCATCGCCTACGGGAGCGTATGCCGTGACGTCAAAGTTCACGATTTACAAATAAACTGAATAAAAGAGTCATTTCTGGGGAGATAATTATTTTGAAT
The DNA here is from genome assembly GCF_000475195.1 of Diaphorina citri. Classification (NCBI taxonomy): domain Eukaryota; kingdom Metazoa; phylum Arthropoda; class Insecta; order Hemiptera; family Psyllidae; genus Diaphorina; species Diaphorina citri. The sequence continues at coordinate 1,501 of NW_007380968.1, read as the reverse complement.
TTGTCCTAATTTTATCATTCCAAGAATAACTCAATTTGAGATTTTGAAGATATTTAATAAGTTGAATAGTTGAATGCATCAGTTCTGGATAGATCACTGAAGCAACATTGTCAGTAGTTGGTATCAGAATGAGTGACAATCTGGGTTAATAGGTGGTAGGTACTAACTATTAATTGTAGGGAGCACTCAAATTAATGGAACCCATACCAGCATAGTTTGCATTGAAGGTGGTGTGCTTGCCTTCCTTCTTCCTACGCTCTTCAATTTCAAGATAAAACCACCTTCATTGAAAAAAACAAGCTAAGTCTGTCCCTCCGGGAATTTTTTAGCCCGTAGTTTATTTGATCGTGGACAGACAGACGACACAGAAGCAAATACAATAGTCCGTCCCTTATACCTTTTTATTACTATTGTAATAATAAAGGAAGGACAGACTAAAAACTGTGGTGCCTATGAAGCTTGTTGAATTCCCTGTGAAATATGAGACATAAAATCCAGTTATGGCCCTATTTGACACAGAGCACAGCCTCCCTAGCTTATTTAAAATGGGGAAAGGCCCTGGATACCACATATTCCAGAAAGAGACATTCCAATCCAATGACATTAGAATGCCTAGTGATAAAATAAAATTAGATTTTCTTTTGTAAATGTTTTTATTTATTTTATCAGGTGTGAATATTCTCAAATTAGTTACTAGTGTTCTACCTTTCTACCTCTCCCCTACCTACCTACCATTCTACCATCAACTACTTATTCAATAAAATTTTGATAGCTAATAATAATACCTAGGTATATGTTTTATTATTTTTCCAGATACATTGAGCAGTGGACAATCAGCACAAACCTTGTGGAGAATATGAAACTAGTTGAAGTTACATCTGGTAACAAATTCGTTGATGAGAGGTGTACAACAATGTAAGGCATACAGTAATGTGAAATTTGTTAGAAGACCACAGAATTTGCAAATGAAAGGATTGCATTCATCCCAGAGTATGACTGTATTTTTGTAATTGACCAATCTACCATAGAGGGGACGATACCCGATGAAATATCTACCAAAGGTAACGAAGAAGAGATATTGTAAGATGGAATGAATGAACAAGTCGATAGTTACTTTTGGTTCTTGATTGAATGTTCCAGAAAATTACAATGGGCAACCAGGCTGACTGTATCTAAGTTATAAATGTTATAATATCCTGTTTAGTGAATCAAAATTAGTGGATGTGACAAAACTCCGTCTGAAATTCAAATTTTCGACATCAGTACATACTGGACAGCATTCAGCAGAAAAGAACCAGGTAATTCCCATTACGGATGGTTCTTTTCAGCTCAATGGATCCCCCTTGTGGATGGTTCCAGAGTATGAAAATCATATTTTTGTTAAATCCTCAAACTCTTGTATGACTTGGGAATTCATCTAGACTAATCCTTGCAAATCTATATCCTACCAAGTATTGAAGTAAAAAATGTAAATGGTTTGATCTTTGGTTGGGTAATTATT
>NW_007380967.1:16541-17795 GCF_000475195.1 Diaphorina citri | reverse complement strand
TGGTTGCCCCCAAGGGGGCCACCTATCTGGCCTTTGTTTTGATATCTATGCCTTAGACCTACCTTCGTCACTGCAAGTATTTGATAACCTGGGATGCTGGCAATATGCTGATGATCTTAGAATTGCCTTACCCATTAAGTCAATTGAAGATACGATCACAATTCAAAATGCCCTAAATAGCATTCAGGAATGGTCTTTCAATAACCGTATGGAGTTAAATGTGAAAAAATGCAAGGTCGTCACTTTTCATAGAGGTAAATCCCCCATTTTACATTCTTACTTATTGAATAATGAAATCCTTTTACGTGAAACCTCAGTAAAAGATTTAGGAGTAGTGTACAATCACGACCTTTGTTTTAATTTTCATGTTCAAAATACTAAAAATAAGGCTATGAGAGCCCTAGGTTTCCTACTCAGAAATACCTCCGACCTTAAGAACCATCAAACCTTGTTTGTAATTTTTTATGCTCTTGTTAGGACCATTCTTGAATACGGTTCTGTCCTCTGGTCTCCCTATTATCAGAATCAATGTCATATGATCGAAACCGTTCAGAATAAATTTTTACGTCATATTGCCTATCGTAATAAGACCCCAATACTAGACCACGAATACAGCTCTATTTTAAAAGAAAACAATTTATTAACACTTCAAAATAGAAGAGAATTGAATGAAATTACCTTTTTATATAAATTGCTAAATAATCAAATAGAGTGTTCAGACGTCTTACAATCAATCAACTTTCGAATCAACATGAAAACTACACGTAATAAAGAGCTATTCAAATTAAACAAAAGCAAATCAAATATAATAAAATTTTCTCTTCCTAACCGCTTAATGAGAACAGGAAATATTGCCACCGATCATATGAACATTGATTTTTTCTTCGACACCTATGATAAAATTAAGACAAAATATTACCTATTTCATGGCCTAATACTGTAATTTTTTTCCATTTTTGTGACCCCTTAAACCAAGTCTAACAATAGGTTTCGAAGACACGAATTAACTTAAGCCCTTATAACTATTATACTATAAATAGATAACTAATATCGTAAAAAAAAAAAAAAAAAAAAAAAAACAAAAAAAAAAAAAAATGTTTAAAGTGCTATCTGTATTCAGGTAAAATAATGTAATCTCGTCGTTAATATGTTTAGTTAGCTTGTGTTTTTCCACCTGCCTTTCTCTCTCTCCTCCTTTTCTCCATTCCTTTTAATTTCTAATATGTATGTCATAATCTAAACTGTTATTTTCTT
>NW_007380967.1:6137-13603 GCF_000475195.1 Diaphorina citri | reverse complement strand
TACCAGTCAGTCAGATAATAGATTCTCGTGCTCTTTGTCTTGTCTTTTTTTCCCTGACTTTGATGTGCTTGAGCTTGCCTGACCAAACTTGTAGGTTTTCTGGTAGATAAACATCACCTGCATTTTCCACATTTTCACAAGCTTTTTTCAATTCTTCAACTTGTTCTGTCGTTAGCCTCTGGTTGTCATGCTTTGTTTAGGTGTCCTCCTTGGATTCCTTGGTTTGTTCCAGCCTTCATTTCCTGTGGTTTAGTTCCACAGATGTCTTCGATTATTTACTTATAATCTTGTTCATCAGCATCTCTCGATGCTGTCTCGCTTGCTCCTAATGAATACTTGAATTCTGCTACTTGGTATATCAGATGTTTTATAGTCACGGTTTGTGAGACCATATTCTATGTCTTATCTTTTTCCGTCATACACGCATCCATCGTTTTGTAATCAATTGTCTCCACCTATCGAGATTTTCGATCTGTTGGGATATGACATTCGATCGAGGCCGTTATCGTCACATTTGTCACGACTTATAGACGTTCGAGCATGTGAGTGTGAGTTATGTTTGTTATAGAATATTGTTAATATGTTTCAAAGACAGGAATTGAGGAGCCTTGGGTGCTAAAAATGGGAAATATGGATCTTGTATTTGACGCTTTTTCGCGTACGGTATTATGAAGATGGATGTCATTATCTCCATACAAGAGCAGATGCATAGTTATTTTACATGTGTAGAATTAAAATTAAACTGTTTAAGTGTTTAATAACGCGTTTTAAGAATTTTAACTTTTTAGTGTAAAATATAAGTGTTTTTTTTTTGCCACCCAAAGGACATATTCCTATTCTCGAGCTAAACGGATAAGTACCTTAAAATCACATTTTTTTAAAAAAAAAAATCGTATATTTTTCCATTCAACTTTGAAGATAGAGATTTTATACACGGCGGCTCGTCTTATCTCATTTACTAATAAAGACATATACCTACTCTGTATGAAGTAGGCACGTATCATAGGTACCTTTGTTCTCGTAATTCTCATTAAAAACAATGAACACATCAACGTTGAAATTTCTCAATAAAAATAAAACAACAGTGACATATAAAAATAACAAGTACACAATTGATGATACCGATACAAATAAAGCTAACAATAGATTCCAATGTGCCCATGAAGATTGTGGTGCTTACATAGTATTGGACAATATGAGAACTAAAATCACAAGTTCAAACTTAGAACATATGAATCATTCTCCAATAGCACTAAGACTTAGATCTAATAAAAATCCAAAATCTAACTCTACAGACGTAACATCAAAAAAATCAATTTTGCAGAGAAGGGTATCATTTTCCATTACCAAGCCTTCCATTAATTCTAATAAAACTAAACAAACATCTGGATCCACAAAAAGCAAAACTACAAAAAAACATTCAACTGAAGAAATAAAAAATAAATCTAAAACATCAAACACGAGACGGTACTAAGTTACCTACACCATTATCTAATGACCCACAGCATGATGGACACAATGTAAACTTGAATACCTGCAGTGTTAACACCAAACCAATAGATAATAATATATCGTCAGATAACACAGATATACACATAGACCCCAAACAAAGCAAATGTACAGGTACTCAAACAGATAATACAGAGAACGGTCAATCATGGCCACAATCACAATCAGATCTCATACTTATAATTCAGCAGCGAGAAAGGGAGATAGACAATCTCAAACAAATGATAGCGTCTTTGGAATATTGCATTCAATCCCGGGATACTCCATTGCAACCAGTGTCGAATCATAAAAAAGATCTACCTCCACCTCACATATCCAGTGACATTAAGTACACCTGTCACATTATTGGTGACAGCCATGTCAGGGGGCTACGCGATTATCTCTATAATCTTCTACCTAGCAGCTGCTCTATCCACACATTCTTCCAGCCAGGAGCAGGATATCACGAAGTAGCCGCTACTCATAATCAGTGCCCTAGTCTGGTCAGCCCTTCAGCGGACGACAGGATTGTGCTAATCTGTGGAACCAATGATGTCTGCTCCACTCAATGGGTTTTAATACAAACAGCACTTGATGACTTAATCCGTATGTTTCAACACTGTAAACAGTTATGTATCATAGGAGTCCCAATGAGATTCTCCAACAAAAAACTAAACTTCCACATCTCTAGATTTAATAACAAAATCAGAACATATATCAAATCAACATCAAAAAATGCTTATTTTTTGGATCCTAACAAGTCACTAAAACGAAAAGACTACGCCATTGATGGATTACACCTGAACAAGGAAGGAAAAAAGAAGTTATGTCGAGCTATCAGTAATAGTATACAAGGGAAACCCAACAGTGACACATGCCAGTTGCCTTCTAAACAAGGAAGCAACCCGGAGAACGTCAACAATGCAACATTCTGTCAGGATCTTATTGATTTAGATGTACATTACACATCGGTCACAAACGAGACCACACAAATCCATCCGAACAACATGCAACCTGCTGATGATGAATCTACATTCTCGACAGAACCACGTCATTACGATCAATTGTTCCCTGAATTGTCTCCTCACAGACCCACTCATCCTCCGGCACTGGGCTCTCATTCTCTACTTGATACACCTAATATGCCTAATCATATTCACCAACTGATTAGAAATGAGCCAAAGTCATCAGCGGATTATTACAGATTAACTCATATAGGCAATTCAACGGTCCAGGGCAATGGAAGTTACCAGGAACATCACAATGTCGGCAACAATGAATCCAGCATACTTTTTGCCAGCCCCATCATTCGTATTGAACCAGGATACAATAGACCGGCCTCAGCAAATTTTATAGAGCCAGGCCGACATATAGATCCCTAATATCTTGTAATAATGACGTCATCAGAAATTCGACAGTAAATTTCCAAAATCTTATAGTAATAAAACCCAAAAAATTTACAAATACATTGAGTGCATACTATCAGAATGTTCGCGGTTTAAAGAGCAAACTTCGTACACTCACATGTAATATTCCACTAACTAACTTTGACATTTATTTATTTTCAGAAACCTGGTTAAATGATTCCATTAATAGTTCCGAACTTGGGTTTAATAACTTTAACGTTTTTCGATTAGACCGAAATAAGAATAATTCTTCTAATAAGCATGGGGGAGGAGTACTGATTGCAGTAAAAAAGCAAATTGCTTGTAAGTCAATTAATCTTTCAAAAAACAACTTAGAGACATTATTCTTAATTCTCAAACTTGGAAATAAAAAAATTATAGTTAATTGCTCGTATATTCCTCCAGATTCTCCCATAACCATTTACCAGGACTTTGTGAATATCCTACAGGATATTGTTTTGAAAAATAGTAAGGCACACTTCCTTATTTGTGGCGATTTTAATCTACCAAAGGTTCCATGGGATAAAATCTCAGATTACTCTAATCTTGTCACTGATAATAATTTAAATGCAAAAGCTGAAGTCATTAGATCAGCCTTATTATTTCACTCATTTAAACAATATAATTCATTTAAAAACCCACTTGATAATATATTAGATTTAATAATCTCAGACATTGATGACGTCATTGTTACGGAATGTTTCGAACCCCTAGTCAAAATAGATTCTTTTCATCCACCTCTGTCGGTTGAATTAAATATAAAAGAGATATGCAAAACCAGATCTAATCTCTTAACAATTAATCAAGCCGTGGACCGAGATGTCACCTACTCGTATAAAAAAGCTGATTATACCGCTCTAACTAGATACCTGAATGATGTAAACTGGGATGATTGTTTTAAAGATCAATGCTTATCCATCAACATTGAATCTTTCTATCAAACTATAAAACAAGGGATAGATCTTTACATTCCTAAATTCACACCCAAACAATCTCTATTTCCATGTTGGATGAGTAGCGAGTTAAAAAACCTAGTTCTCCAGAAAAAAATTGCACATAAAAATTTCAAGACCTCTAAAAGTAAAGAACTTTATTATGAATTTTGTAAACTAAGACAACGATGTGCATCCAAATCTAATCAGGACTATTCTCTTTATATTCAGTCGCTAGAAAAAAACCTATCAGTGAACCCTCGTAAAATCTGGCAACAATTAAATAGCAGAAAATCCGGCCAAAACTTGCCATCTTTTTTTTCTAGTGGTGACATCTCCAGCACGGATGGCAAAGACATCGCGAATTTATTTTCACACCAATTCGCAACAAACTATTCATCTGAACAGTTGGCCTCCCCTGCCTTCTGTTTTGATAACTTTTTAACTCCTAGTCTAAATACAGTGCAGTTAGACGAGAGTAGTGTCCTGAAAAAGCTTAAGAAACTTAAACCAACATCCTCCAGTGGTCCAGATGGAATCCCACCCATTCTACTTAAGTCATGTGCAAACTCTTTTGCCTATCCTCTGTATTATCTTTTTAATAAATCCTTGTCAGAGGGAATCTTCCCAGCCTGCTGGAAACATTCTTTCATTTCGCCGATTCATAAATCGGGTGACAAGTCAAAGGTGGAAAACTATCGGCCAGTCGCCAAACTATCCGCGATTCCAAAGCTTTTCGAACTTCTGCTTTACGATTTCCTAAAACCTCTATTGTTCCCCCTACTCAATACAAACCAACACGGCTTCGTAGCGAAGAAATCAACAATTACAAATCTATCTTCTTTTCAACTCTTTCTCTCAAACGCCTTAACTTCCGGAACTCAAGTAGACGCATGCGCATTGGATTATAGTAAGGCATTTGACAGGTTAAATGTCAACATATTTTGCGCAAAATTAAATGCATTGGGAGTCGACGGCCCCTTACTATCATGGTTCTTCAATTATCTTTCAAATAGAAGCCAAACAGTTAAGATTTATCTCACCCCAAATTCCAATTCTACTCAAAATAAATTTAACTCCTCATCTGGACCCTGTAAAAAAGAATTCTTATCAGATGTACTGTCTATACAGTCTGGTTGCCCCCAAGGGGGCCACCTATCTGGCCTTTGTTTTGATATCTATGCCTTAGACCTACCTTCGTCACTGCAAGTATTTGATAACCTGGGATGCTGGCAATATGCTGATGATCTTAGAATTGCCTTACCCATTAAGTCAATTGAAGATACGATCACAATTCAAAATGCCCTAAATAGCATTCAGGAATGGTCTTTCAATAACCGTATGGAGTTAAATGTGAAAAAATGCAAGGTCGTCACTTTTCATAGAGGTAAATCCCCCATTTTACATTCTTACTTATTGAATAATGAAATCCTTCTACGTGAAACCTCAGTAAAAGATTTAGGAGTAGTGTACAATCACGACCTTTGTTTTAATATTCATGTTCAAAATACTAAAAATAAGGCTATGAGAGCCCTAGGTTTCCTACTCAGAAATACCTCCGACCTTAAGAACCATCAAACCTTGTTTGTAATTTTTTATGCTCTTGTTAGGACCATTCTTGAATACGGTTCTGTCCTCTGGTCTCCCTATTATCAGAATCAATGTCATATGATCGAAACCGTTCAGAATAAATTTTTACGTCATATTGCCTATCGTAATAAGACCCCAATACTAGACCACGAATACAGCTCTATTTTAAAAGAAAACAATTTATTAACACTTCAAAATAGAAGAGAATTGAATGAAATTACCTTTTTATATAAATTGCTAAATAATCAAATAGAGTGTTCAGACGTCTTACAATCAATCAACTTTCGAATCAACATGAAAACTACACGTAATAAAGAGCTATTCAAATTAAACAAAAGCAAATCAAATATAATAAAATTTTCTCTTCCTAACCGCTTAATGAGAACAGGAAATATTGCCACCGATCATATGAACATTGATTTTTTCTTCGACACCTATGATAAAATTAAGACAAAATATTACCTATTTCATGGCCTAATACTGTAATTTTTTTTAATAATAATGAATAATAATAATAAAGATACATGAAGAAATCAACTATAATCAATAACAATCAATACACTAATAATATGTGTTCTTGTTCTGCGACCAAATAAACCACTTAAGTGAAGGCTGTCCATAGTATAGGTGTAGTTTTTACGATCTTGTATGTAGATTGCTACACTATTAATTTTCAGAAAAGATTTACCCGGGTTTAGAAGACTCCTACATTCAACACGGGTTTGTTTCGGTTGTACAGACCAGAGTACCTATAAATTTCCTAGGTCCCACCTTAGTTCTAGGTCTGAACCCTGAAATCTATAGCGGAGGGTTCTCGAGGTTACTGTTGCGTCCTTGTTAAAGCGGTCGCTGAAAGTCAAGGTGTAGCGCGAAACTTACATGGTAAAGAAAATACAGTGAATGAAACGAACATAACCTCTACTAGATATGCTGAAATGAAGAAGAAAAGAAATTACTGTATTACAGCCCTAGATAACGACTCTGAACATGCCGCAGGAACACATATGAAACGTCTAGTAAGAAAAAGAGAATGTTGTGAGAGTAGTCACCACTGACGTCACGCGCCCACTCAAGCAAACCGATGGTAAAAAGCGACCTGAACCTTTGAACTTACAAATGTATAAACTATTTACTTGTATTTATAGGTATGAGACAGAGCACGGAGAGTAACAATAATATATACAAAACGGTTCAACAAACTGTCGTGTGATTTGTACACGACTACGCAAAGTCCACCTCCAAAAGTCGGTCAGCCCGTAAGAATAAGTAGCAACCAAGTTGAAATCTTATACAAATAGCTATTATACCAACCATACAGCATACCGAACGCGACGACGTCTACAATATATAGGAGTCTGTGACGCGAAACTAGAAGCGCAGCAAGTAGGTCAGCGTTGCAGAAAAGAGTAGTCCCTAACTAGAAGAAGATGACCAGAAACTTGAAGGTACGTTCTTCACCACACACACACACACACCACACCACAGCAACAAAAACACTCTTCACACCTAACGGAAATAAATAAGCAATATGCGGAACTATAAAACTTATGATACAACATAAGAGTTATGGATTTAAAGAAAGTCAGAAAGTCGTGCCAAATGTTCATAAAAGACACACAAACTAAGTAAAGTGTGCGGCCCCGTAACGACCTACTACCATCATAATAAATAATACACAACCCACACATTACAAACACATAAACACCTAATAATAATAATAATACCATAATAATCAATAATAATAATAATAGCTACATAATAATACATCAGAGTAATAATAATAGATACGATAGGATAATAATGAATAAATCAATCAACACTACAGTCCAAAAATAAAAAAAAAAAAAAAAAAAAAAAAAAAAAAAAAAAAAAATGTAGTGCCGTATTTTATAGGCCGCGCAGTAAAATGGACACTGAATTTGTGTTGACATTTGGCTTTCGTGCGGTTGTTTTCCACGTTTTTTCTCTCTCTCCTTTTCCCATTCTTTATTTCTAGTATCGTGTGTCATAATTCTAAACGCTGTTCACCTTTCCGTTTTTTTTTTTTTCC
>NW_007380967.1:0-5311 GCF_000475195.1 Diaphorina citri | reverse complement strand
TCCCCTACCTTTCTCGTCTCCCGTCCCTGCTCCTGACACTTCGTCTCCCTCCGCGGTCGGTGCGCCGCGGAGGTTCGCTTACCCGTCTCATGCGGCGGGGGAGCCCGCGCATCTCTCTCTTCCCTCCCCTTCTCTCCCTCCCCCTCCATTCCGCCTAGAACGGGGAAGACGCACCCCCGGCCTCTCCTTCTCCCGCCCCTCTCTCTCTCGCCTTGCCCCATCGCGTCGTTGTCCTCCCCCTGCGCTCTCTCTCCTCCCCCTCTTGCTCTGCTCCCTCCCCCCCTGCCTCTCTCTTCCCCTCCCCTTCCTCTCCCTCCCCTCTCTCTCTCCCTCCCCATCCTCTCTCTCCTGCCCCCTCCCCTCTCTCTCTCCCTGCCCCTCCTTCTCTCCTCCCTCCTCTCTCTCCCCCCCCCCTGCCCTTCTCTCCCTCACCCCCCTCTTTCTCTCTCCCTCCGCCTCCTCTTCTCCCTCCCCCTCCTCTCTCTCTCGCCTCCCCTCTCTCTCTCTCCCTCCCCTCCTCTCGTTCTCCCTCCCCCCATCCGTCTCTCTCTCCTCGCGCTCCCCTGCCTCGTTCTCTAATCTCTTTTCTTCTCTTCTCGCCTCCCTCCTCTCTCTCTGAAATTGCGCTTGTCTGGTTTTTTTTCTGTATTTATTCGGAGATTTCTCTTCTCTCGGGTCTCGTCTCTTCTCTCTCTCTCTCTCTATCTCTCTCTCTGCTCTCTTCTCTCTCCTCTCTTCTCCTAATCCATTTCCAAATTTTAAAGCTTTGTTTTTTTAGGGTCTCCCTATCATTTTTTCTTATTCCTCTTATTTCTGTTTCTTTAACTCATCTCCCTCTCTTCTCTTCCCCTTCCCTCTCTCAATCCTCTGGTCTCTCTCCTCCTGACCTGCTCATTCTCTCTCTCCCTGCCTCCGCTCTCAATTTCTCTCCTCCCTCGCCTTCTCTCTCTTCGTCTTTCTGTTCCTATCTGTTATTTGTTTTCATGTACATTATAAAATATCTCTCGTCTCTCTCATCTCTCTCTCTACTCTCTCTCTTGTTAACCCCACAACTCCACAGTGCTTTGAAATGTAGAGCGCTATTGTTCTCTTGTCTTTTCTCTCTGCTCGCTGGGGCTCTGCTCCTCTCTCTCTCTCTGATGCTTTCTGTTCACTCTTCTCTCTTTAATCTTGTTTTTCTCTCTTTCTACCTAGTAAACTTTATTGTCCAGCCGACGCTGAAATTCTTTGAATCAAGGTCTGTGTCCAAAGCCGCCTAGTTAGCTTCGCATCCTTGCAAGCGTAGTGTCGCTGGTTCGGATTCGCCGGGCCAATTTTTGATAAAGCAGATAAGGTCGGCTAGGTTTTGAGAGCTTATGGGTACCTGAGATCGAGCAAAGTTGATTCTGAAAGTGATGTTCGCCTTAAGAGAATGCCGGGTAGCGCTGGAGTTTAAAGGGTAAATAGTGTGAGGAGCACTCATCGCATTGATGTTGGATCTGTACGTAACCAGTAAGCTTGTTGTGTACAAAGCAATGACGTAAACAATACAATACATGGTATCTAGAGGTAAAGGTAGTTGGAGAAATCAGCGATTGATTTATGTTGCAGTGACCCACGGCGTTTGCGAAGAACAATAGAGACAGACAATACAGAACAATTGGTACTCTATAAGGCGTTAAATATTGAGAAAGAGCGGAGCTTTGTAGCAAAGACAATTAGAGAAACGAGGGGGATTTACTATATTCTCGGCTGCGCTCTCCCTCTCCCCTTCGTAGGTATTTTGCAGTTCAACGTTATAGAGTTGAAGATAGAGATTTTATACACGGCGGCTCGTCTTATCTCATTTACTAATAAAGACATATACCTACTCTGTATGAAGTAGGCACGTATCATAGGTACCTTTGTTCTCGTAATTCTCATTAAAAACAATGAACACATCAACGTTGAAATTTCTCAATAAAAATAAAACAACAGTGACATATAAAAATAACAAGTACACAATTGATGATACCGATACAAATAAAGCTAACAATAGATTCCAATGTGCCCATGAAGATTGTGGTGCTTACATAGTATTGGACAATATGAGAACTAAAATCACAAGTTCAAACTTAGAACATATGAATCATTCTCCAATAGCACTAAGACTTAGATCTAATAAAAATCCAAAATCTAACTCTACAGACGTAACATCAAAAAAATCAATTTTGCAGAGAAGGGTATCATTTTCCATTACCAAGCCTTCCATTAATTCTAATAAAACTAAACAAACATCTGGATCCACAAAAAGCAAAACTACAAAAAAACATTCAACTGAAGAAATAAAAAATAAATCTAAAACATCAAACACGAGACGGTACTAAGTTACCTACACCATTATCTAATGACCCACAGCATGATGGACACAATGTAAACTTGAATACCTGCAGTGTTAACACCAAACCAATAGATAATAATATATCGTCAGATAACACAGATATACACATAGACCCCAAACAAAGCAAATGTACAGGTACTCAAACAGATAATACAGAGAACGGTCAATCATGGCCACAATCACAATCAGATCTCATACTTATAATTCAGCAGCGAGAAAGGGAGATAGACAATCTCAAACAAATGATAGCGTCTTTGGAATATTGCATTCAATCCCGGGATACTCCATTGCAACCAGTGTCGAATCATAAAAAAGATCTACCTCCACCTCACATATCCAGTGACATTAAGTACACCTGTCACATTATTGGTGACAGCCATGTCAGGGGGCTACGCGATTATCTCTATAATCTTCTACCTAGCAGCTGCTCTATCCACACATTCTTCCAGCCAGGAGCAGGATATCACGAAGTAGCCGCTACTCATAATCAGTGCCCTAGTCTGGTCAGCCCTTCAGCGGACGACAGGATTGTGCTAATCTGTGGAACCAATGATGTCTGCTCCACTCAATGGGTTTTAATACAAACAGCACTTGATGACTTAATCCGTATGTTTCAACACTGTAAACAGTTATGTATCATAGGAGTCCCAATGAGATTCTCCAACAAAAAACTAAACTTCCACATCTCTAGATTTAATAACAAAATCAGAACATATATCAAATCAACATCAAAAAATGCTTATTTTTTGGATCCTAACAAGTCACTAAAACGAAAAGACTACGCCATTGATGGATTACACCTGAACAAGGAAGGAAAAAAGAAGTTATGTCGAGCTATCAGTAATAGTATACAAGGGAAACCCAACAGTGACACATGCCAGTTGCCTTCTAAACAAGGAAGCAACCCGGAGAACGTCAACAATGCAACATTCTGTCAGGATCTTATTGATTTAGATGTACATTACACATCGGTCACAAACGAGACCACACAAATCCATCCGAACAACATGCAACCTGCTGATGATGAATCTACATTCTCGACAGAACCACGTCATTACGATCAATTGTTCCCTGAATTGTCTCCTCACAGACCCACTCATCCTCCGGCACTGGGCTCTCATTCTCTACTTGATACACCTAATATGCCTAATCATATTCACCAACTGATTAGAAATGAGCCAAAGTCATCAGCGGATTATTACAGATTAACTCATATAGGCAATTCAACGGTCCAGGGCAATGGAAGTTACCAGGAACATCACAATGTCGGCAACAATGAATCCAGCATACTTTTTGCCAGCCCCATCATTCGTATTGAACCAGGATACAATAGACCGGCCTCAGCAAATTTTATAGAGCCAGGCCGACATATAGATCCCTAATATCTTGTAATAATGACGTCATCAGAAATTCGACAGTAAATTTCCAAAATCTTATAGTAATAAAACCCAAAAAATTTACAAATACATTGAGTGCATACTATCAGAATGTTCGCGGTTTAAAGAGCAAACTTCGTACACTCACATGTAATATTCCACTAACTAACTTTGACATTTATTTATTTTCAGAAACCTGGTTAAATGATTCCATTAATAGTTCCGAACTTGGGTTTAATAACTTTAACGTTTTTCGATTAGACCGAAATAAGAATAATTCTTCTAATAAGCATGGGGGAGGAGTACTGATTGCAGTAAAAAAGCAAATTGCTTGTAAGTCAATTAATCTTTCAAAAAACAACTTAGAGACATTATTCTTAATTCTCAAACTTGGAAATAAAAAAATTATAGTTAATTGCTCGTATATTCCTCCAGATTCTCCCATAACCATTTACCAGGACTTTGTGAATATCCTACAGGATATTGTTTTGAAAAATAGTAAGGCACACTTCCTTATTTGTGGCGATTTTAATCTACCAAAGGTTCCATGGGATAAAATCTCAGATTACTCTAATCTTGTCACTGATAATAATTTAAATGCAAAAGCTGAAGTCATTAGATCAGCCTTATTATTTCACTCATTTAAACAATATAATTCATTTAAAAACCCACTTGATAATATATTAGATTTAATAATCTCAGACATTGATGACGTCATTGTTACGGAATGTTTCGAACCCCTAGTCAAAATAGATTCTTTTCATCCACCTCTGTCGGTTGAATTAAATATAAAAGAGATATGCAAAACCAGATCTAATCTCTTAACAATTAATCAAGCCGTGGACCGAGATGTCACCTACTCGTATAAAAAAGCTGATTATACCGCTCTAACTAGATACCTGAATGATGTAAACTGGGATGATTGTTTTAAAGATCAATGCTTATCCATCAACATTGAATCTTTCTATCAAACTATAAAACAAGGGATAGATCTTTACATTCCTAAATTCACACCCAAACAATCTCTATTTCCATGTTGGATGAGTAGCGAGTTAAAAAACCTAGTTCTCCAGAAAAAAATTGCACATAAAAATTTCAAGACCTCTAAAAGTAAAGAACTTTATTATGAATTTTGTAAACTAAGACAACGATGTGCATCCAAATCTAATCAGGACTATTCTCTTTATATTCAGTCGCTAGAAAAAAACCTATCAGTGAACCCTCGTAAAATCTGGCAACAATTAAATAGCAGAAAATCCGGCCAAAACTTGCCATCTTTTTTTTCTAGTGGTGACATCTCCAGCACGGATGGCAAAGACATCGCGAATTTATTTTCACACCAATTCGCAACAAACTATTCATCTGAACAGTTGGCCTCCCCTGCCTTCTGTTTTGATAACTTTTTAACTCCTAGTCTAAATACAGTGCAGTTAGACGAGAGTAGTGTCCTGAAAAAGCTTAAGAAACTTAAACCAACATCCTCCAGTGGTCCAGATGGAATCCCACCCATTCTACTTAAGTCATGTGCAAACTCTTTTGCCTATCCTCTGTATTATCTTTTTAATAAATCCTTGTC
>NW_007380966.1:12459-17809 GCF_000475195.1 Diaphorina citri | reverse complement strand
CCAACGCTCACTGGACATGTACAGTCGAAACTGGTTAGTTGAGAACTCAAAGGACCAGAATAGAACGGTTGACAACACGGGTAATACATATCTGCGAGAAAAAGGCTTTCCCGCATAATATTGGAAGTGTAGTCGCCTGAAAAACCACATCTGTGAATATGATAGAGACGCTTCCGATGTGCGACTTGTCTTAAGGTAGAACCACACTAGACGTGGGTGACGTGATAGCAGTGTGGCTGTCCTGAACGAAATTACCTACAATATTATGGGAAAACTTTGAACTACCTCTTTCTGACTCCCCATGACTTCACGTGACGTGATGGTAGAATCTGGTTGTGGACTTTTCCAGGAGTTTAGGATGGGAAGATATTCGGTTATTTTCTTGCAGGCTATATATTGTCGCTGCAGATGATGGTGCAGTCGTCTACGTAGGACACGAGCTTTTTCAAACAATCAGTTTCCTCAGCTATCCTTGCTTGACCGTAAAATATCCAGAGTACCATTGGAGTAAGAACTAAGGACCGTAAGCTATGAGATATGAAGTTATAACAAGGACGAAATGACCGGTCAATGACGAAACTTGAAACCAAGCAAATGAGCTAGCTTTTTATTGGAAACAAAAGCAACTCACATTAATATCACCCAATCAGCGAGTAGTTTGGTGTCGGACAATTTAATTAGCTTAGCGAGTGGTTGGAAACTTTTATAGGAGACGGTTTTATTAAAATCTATTATTTTCACTGTTGTTATTAAAAAGTACAAACTCTTTATTGGTTATTACAAGCAAAGGGTCTGACTTTAAACAGGGAGGATGATAACGTAAGTGTGGACCCTGCTACATACAAGTCATAAGTATGTCCAATGTATATGCTACTGCCTTTTGGTGCGCTAATTCTGCATACACAATCGCCTGCTGATGATTCTGATAGCATCTAACTTAGATACAGATCTATCTCATTTACAAGGGTCGTTTATAAAGAACAGCCAACAAGCATACCTTAACCTAACCTAACAATCATACCTGGCCTAACCTAACAATCATACCCACTGTCTGAGGCCTCCAGTGCTCTGCGAACCAAACTTTTAAATTAAAATATTTAAATGAGTTTCACTTTGAATAAACTTCACCCTGGGCGGGAATCGAACCCACAACCTAGCGTTTACAAGGCAGACACGCTACCCTCTAAGACCCTAAAGGTAACTAGGCTGGTGCTCGGTGTGTACTGCAGTGCATTTTACTATCAAACTCGTCTTTGAATAAACTTCACCCTGGGCGGGAATCGAACCCACAACCTAGCGTTTACAAGGCAGACACGCTACCCTCTAAGACCCTAAAGGTACCTAGGCTGGTGCTCGGTGTGTACGTGTACTGCAGTGCATTTTACTATCAAACTCGTTTGTACTGCATTACATTTCAATATCAGACTCGTCTGTACTGCAATACATTTCACTCCAGCTCCATGTGTACTGCACTGCATTAGTGCCGAGCAAGTACTCACCACGTGTGTTGTGATGCACTGAGCGCCTAGCATGCCAATCATCGTATCATACCGTAGATACGCCCCTCGTGGAGAAAACATGGCTGAGAGGACACGCCTCATGAGGTCGTAATGCCTCAAGGTCAGTTGCTGGACATTACTTAATTAGGAGATGGACTTGCCTTGGTGCTGAGCAAGAAAAAAATTATCTGGAGTGAACTTCACACGACTGTCTGGTACTTTTCTACCGTTTAGTTTTGAAAAAAGAAATTGAGAGTATAGCTCAAGAGGCTCGCCTGGTAAACAGGAGGACGTGGGTACGATCCCAGCCGAGGCATGGCATTTTATCCTCAATTCTGTGAGATATAGTGACCACATAATATTGAGCTCTAAGGGTTAGGTGGTAGAGAACCCCTCCCACGTTAACCTCGCCTAGTGGTAACTTTCTACTCAAGAGTCTATTATTTTATTAATATTGAAAAAGAAATAAGAAACCTAAGAGAACCATGTCTATCCAATTTTAATGGAATTTGGAAACTATTTTTTTAAAAAAGTTCCAACAATAATTTACACAAGGTAAGATAAGACACTTTTGTTTACAAGATAGCTGCCCTACACTAATACTTGCGTGGAACAAGCTACTGGCATAAGGTCCCTACGATCGAAGGTAATAGAAAGTAAACAAATCATTTCTGGGTTCTCTTATTTAATTCTGTAATATACTCAACGAAGATTATCCTTGGGTAACGCTTTACTCTAACTCCAAGACTATCCATGGCTTTTAATGATGTTCCTTACTCGATAGATAATACAGGAGGACCAGTGGCGACTCAAAGTGAGATACATCTGAGCTTATCTCATGGACTCGAAATGTAGTGGCTAACTCTTAGTTCAGTCTTGGGGCCCGAGATTCGTATAGCTCAAATCATCCTTTAGGGCTATTTGCCCCTACACCTAAGCTTCAAAGGATAAAATCGAATGAGAAAATTCCATGCCACCACTGAAAAAATTAACCCCATCCAGAAAAAAAGACAAGCACGACAAAAATAAGAGCCTGAAATGATCCTAAGATAACCTTCTGTATTCTTCTTAGTTTGCTTAGACGGTAGCACGTCTGCCTTGTAAATCCTAGGTCGCCGGTTCGATTCCCGCCCAGGGCTGATTTCATTCCAGGTATTATTTTTTTTCTTTTTAGACGAATATCATTTCTGATTTTCAGATCAAAAACGTGTCAATCAGTTGCACTTCTCACCTCTAACGAGTCGTCCGTCACGAACACCTCTAACGAGTCGTCCGTCACGAACACCTCTAACGAGTCGTCCGTCACGAACACCTCTAACGAGTCGTCCGTCACGAACACCTCTAACGAGTCGTCCGTCACGAACACCTCACCTGCCTCGGTGGTGTAGTGGTCAAGGCGTTCGCCTAGTAAACAGGAGGGCGTGGGTTCAATCCCAGCCGAGGTATGGAATTTTATCCTCAATATAGTTTGAGAATTTGACCACAATAATAGTAGTAGCCTACTGCTGGAGTAAAGGGACTTTTCAGTCCTATGCGAGCAGTATAAATAAGCACTATTATTATTATTATTACCACCATGCCAACATGTCACAAAGTATCAACATTTTCTTTATTATTTGTATAGATCTTATTTGTTATTTCTTTCAAGACAATTAACGGCCTAAGTAAAGAATACTATGGAGTATCACTTTCTGCAATCAAAGCTATCTCATATCTATTCCCATCTTAACTTGCTTCTCTCCAACCACCTATATTCGTGAAACTTGACGTCTGACCAACGACCCGTTTAATATTTTTATTGACTCCCTGTTTTTTTAATCTTCTTCTACCAGCCTATCTCGCATCAACTCTTTTTATTGTTCTCTCTGATGAATCGCCCATATATCTTCTGATCTTCCGAGAAATATTTAGCACATACCGTCTGGTGAGCTCGAAAGATTTTAATTTCAAATCATATCATTCTGATGAGGTTTTTATCGTTTGAAATGGGAAATATTAATGAGATAGACCTTCGTTTAGTTTCAAATGAGTATTAGGTGTTCGAGTAGCCACAGGCCGCCATGGGTATTCAAGCCATAAAATTTAGCGTAGTGCATTAAGCAGGGAACGACATTTGTGACAAGCATTTATGCTTGACACAATTAAAATTCCTTTTTTTTATTATTTCTTTATTATTTGTATGTTATTTGTTTTTGTATAGATATAGAAAGGTATTGAACGAAGTGACTTCCAAGTTATAATGAGTGTATATGTATATGTTTGTACTAGACACCTACATATTCTATTCTTGTAATTTGGGAAAATTGAACTATAGAGATTGTTTTGAAGGTATTTTTCTCCATTAGTTTGATAGATTTGACCACATAGAACTCATAAAAGTAAAACTCCTACTCAACCATCATCAGTTGAAGAGGAAAACATCCAACAGCACAAGTTGATCAAATTTGAATAACGAAGAAGAGGAATTTCATATTTCCTACAGCAAAAACGAAGAACATCTAAGATTAACATATGAAAACGAGAAAAAAAAATTAAATTATGTTCTTCCAAGATACATGTTACACATGTTACCTATTATTAAAGACCTCCCTTTTGTAGTACAACAGCAATAATTATCAAATAATAAAAATAAGAGAGAAATAATAACCACTTTCAATAACAATACAAGCAGAATAATTTCCTTGGCTAACTACTAGCCAGCGATATCATGAAGGCAGAAGCAAAGAACCATGGCATCGTAAAACTGATCACTGATATCAAAACTTCACTCAAAACCAGGCACTGAGCTAGAGCTTTATTTGGGAGAAGTGTGGTAGTGCCAAAAGATAGTGACACTATTGGATATCGAAGATGTCCCCTAAACTAGCACATTGGATATTCCAAGAGCCAAAGGAAAAGTATTGCAGACATGCATAAAAGAGAAAATCATGATAATGGGACAAAAAAGGTTGGCGAAAGGCACATAGGGCACAACTCTGAATATATTTTATCCTGCGCGAATAATTTTCTTTCTCGGAACGGCTGGCTTCCTTCTATCCTGACCTCCTCTCTTCGATTTCGGGACGATAAGACCTTGGTATTTACAATTCCCTCTATAAAACCTCTTGGAAAAAAACAATCCTTATAGAAGAGTGAAGTTATGACATTCCCCGTCTGCACTGCAAGAATGATTTCCAATTCCAACACTTGATCAGTGTTTTCTATTCCTTTTAGTGTTTTCTTTTTTATTTTGATAGGGTTTGAATACACATGATTTACTTCGAACGTATTAATTGATTACCTATAATAGACGATTGAGAGGAATTTAATCACTAGGTTGACACCAAAAGCATTATTAGCACTAAATCCAGAGCTCTATTACTAAATTCCGTATTTCGGTTGGGGTTGGGATTTAAACCTGCGCCTTTCCGCTTACCAAGCATGAGTTTTACTCTGCTATCAATTTGTTTGTGATCTTACATTATTTGCTTAGTTTTGAGTTTCTCTAATTCTTCTTTCTTTCTCTCGGTTTCTCTAGTTTTCGTAGCTGGTCGGCACTACGACATCCTTCCTCAGACACCCCTAGTTCGCCACTGGTAGTAGGATATGTAAAATACGAATGACTCAGCAACTACGATGACCTCAATACCACTCCACTGGTTCCTGACAGATATCACTCCTGATATTATTTGTCCTGTTCGTAACATCTCCATTAACATTCTTTCATTGACATTATCTGATATAATGAGGAATAACGATAGTGAAGGAAGCTAGAGGTTTTGTTTTTCCTTCCAATTAACTCACGAAGGGATGTCTAGTGTCTTGGGTTTATCACAGCGATTTCCAACTAGCGGCCTGCGGGCCACATGTGG
>NW_007380966.1:0-12268 GCF_000475195.1 Diaphorina citri | reverse complement strand
GCCATAGTATACAAAAAGCCGTCCGAAAACCGAACTTCCAAAGCCACCACAGAATGAGTAGAAGCACAACTGGTCCCCATGATTGAACAATTATATTAGCCTATACATTACCTTATAACGAATAGAACAAGTATAATAATGAACCACAGAGAAGAATTGCAGATTTGGAACAATGGAGAGGCCGATAAATATGCACACAAGAACAGAATATTGTCCGGAGCTGACTTTGAATCTTGCAGTGTTTATTATTGAAGCCCCTCATCCGAAGGCAGGTGTATGGTAATGAGGCATTTGATAGAAATACACGCCAAATGTACGCAGTGCTGCCTTTCAGGGACGTTCGTCAGGTTCCATTTGGCCCAGGCACCTCAAAAGTGACCCGAAATTAGCTGTCCCTAATTCCTAAAACTGCCTACTACATATTATTATTTGTAAAAATTTGTTTCAAGGGGCTCCTTATTGGAATGAGCCCCGAAGCCCAATTTCGCTATGAACGCCCCTGCTGTCCATACAGGATGTTCAGAGTTGACAACCAATAGCAATGGCATTATTAGGGCATTATTTTTCTCTAATTTACGACAAGTTTTTGGTCTTTGTGTTACACCGAATCAGGAAAGGTCATCGGTTCATCAATGTCAAGCGTGCCGGGAGGTGCGCGAACGTCAAGAGAAGTGATGTCCGGTCGGTGTTATTTTGTGTGTTTTTCAAATTTGTGGAATGTGAGAGGTTTTTTACGGAATTATTATGAAACAATGTGATCAAATTTTATTCACAAAGATAGTTTAAGCGTGTACAGAAAATGAAAACAAGAACAATAAAGTGGAATAAATAAGGTTAATGATCTCAACGACAGACATCGCGAAAAATCGACAATGTATCCAAAAAGGTGTGTCCACACATAGTCGCCCATCGATGTCGACTGACACGTCCACACTGCTTCGACGGCCGGTCACTATGTTTGGAGGTGTGGACACACCTACCTTTATGCCTCGCCTTTTCTTTGGGATTTCAACCAACTACTCAATCGTCCTCACAAAGCTGAGTGCACCTCAGATTTGGCAGCAGAGCGTGTCTTCCCATATGGTCACTCGTCCACCAGCCTAGTTACCTTTAGGGTCTTAGAGGGTAGCGTGTCTGCCTTGTAAACGCTAGGTTGTGGGTTCGATTCCCGCCCAGGGTGAAGTTTATTCAAACAGATAAGGTTCGTTCTCGGAACAGCTGGCTTTCTCCTATCCTTTCCTCCTCTCTTCGATATCTAAACAGATCGAGCTTTCATGAATTATGGACTTCGGACTTGGAGGTTAGTGGTTCGAGTCCAAGTCAAAACATGAGACTCAGCTTAGTGCGTTGATATGGCAAGAATCGAATGACGTAAAACGATCAGCGTATCGCGACGCAAAACAGTACTTTAATATTAACACAACGGTTTTGAAAGCTCCGACTTTGACTATAACTTCATTCAGAGTAAAGTCATAGATAGAACAGTTATCTGCTCCGAACTATCAAAGTCTGAACTGGTTCTCCTCAGAATACATCTCACAACACACTAGACTCTGTCACACAAACCATCAGCCTCTATGATATGGCAAGAATCGAATGACGTAAAACGATCAGCGTATCGCGACGCAAAACAGTACTTTATTAACACAACGGTTTTGAAAGCTCCGACTTTGACTACAACTTCAGTCAGAGTAAAGTCATAGATAGAACGAACAGTTATCAGCTCCGAACTATCAAAGTCTGAACTGGTTCTCCTCAGAATATATCTCACAACACACTAGACTCTGTCACACAAACCATCAGCCTCTCTGATATGGCAAGAATCGAATGACGTAAAACGATCAGCGTATCGCGACGCAAAACAGTACTTTATTAACACAACGGTTTTGAAAGCTCCTACTTTGACTACAACTTCAGTCAGAGTAAAGTCATAGATAGAACAGTTATCAGCTCCGAACTATCAAAGTCTGAACTGGTTCTCCTCAGAATGTATCTCACAACACACTAGACTCTGTCACACAAACCAAGGCTCTAAAGAATCACACTTGTGAGACAAATTGAAATTTCCTTTTGTCCGAAAAGAATACATCATTATAAAATTGCACAAACCTCGTGAAGACTCAATATAGGAAAAACATTCCACAGCATTCAAATTCGGATTGAAGCACAAAAGGTTGATTTTGAAAGATCAATAAATTTAATATTTCACCTCAACAATACGTCGTGCTTAATAACCCAGAACTAAATCCTTAGCATTGGAAATACCATTTGAGATTTCTGTGATGTTTTCTGATCGCATTCTCTCAGAGACTTCAACTTCAGGTATTATATCAGAAAATTTTGCTATAGCTCTGCTCTGTGTATAACCACCATGTTTATGTATATTTCTACTATTGGGATTTGTTTCTTCCAGTTTGATTTATATGCCTCCTTTTTTTTTTTACTCACTGAGTGAGCCAGCCTCCTAATTTTAGGTTTTAGGGTTTTATGATTATAGCTCTGTAGGAACATACCTACCTACTAATACGTGTCGATTATATTTTTCTGTTGAAAACTTCTCCTGTTATTACGAAAAAGCCACATGTCAAAACATCACGGAAAGGATAGGTTGCATACGCGTAGGTCATTCTGATATCGAGCTTCCGAAGTCCGGACTTGAAACCTTTTGGTAAATTGTAAGGATCACAATTAGTGAATTCCAAATCATAGAGAATCAGGTGTTTAAGTAGACCTTAAGATAAAATGGTAGCATTATAAATTCGGATGTACCAAAGCCATTTGATCCACGGAAGTCTTAGATGGATGATACAATCCTGCCCGTTCGTAAACATCGTACATAGTAGGTGTAGGTAAGTGCCACATACCAATGTAGGTGTAGATAATACAGGAGGACCAGTGGCGACTCAAAGTGAGATACATCTGAGCTTATCTCATGGACTCGAAATGTAGTGGCTAACTCTTAGTTCAGTCTTGGGGCCCGAGATTCGTATAGCTCAAATCATCCTTTAGGGCTATTTGCCCCTACACCTAAGCTTCAAAGGATAAAATCGAATGAGAAAATTCCATGCCACCACTGAAAAAATTAACCCCATCCAGAAAAAAAGACAAGCACGAGACTAATAAGAGCCTGAAATGATCCTAAGATAACCTTTGTATTCTTCTTAGTTTGCTTAGACGGTAGGTCACGGTAGCACGTCTGCCCTGTAAGTCCTAGGTCGCCGGTTCGATTCCCGTCCAGGGCTGATTTCATTCCAGGACATTTTTTTCTTTCAAGACGAATATTATTTCTGATTTTCAGATCAAAAACGTGTCAGTCAGTTGCACTTCTCACCTCTAACGAGTCGTCAGTCGTCACTGATATCCACGGCGTTACAAAACAGGAGACAATTTGGTTCCTAAGCTTCAAAGGATAAAATCGAATGAGAAAATTCCATGCCACCACTGAAAAAATTAACCCCATCCAGAAAAAAAGACAAGCACGACAAAAATAAGAGCCTGAAATGATCCTAAGATAACCTTCTGTATTCTTCTTAGTTTGCTTAGACGGTAGCACGTCTGCCTTGTAAATCCTAGGTCGCCGGTTCGATTCCCGCCCAGGGCTGATTTCATTCCAGGTATTATTTTTTTTCTTTTTAGACGAATATCATTTCTGATTTTCAGATCAAAAACGTGTCAATCAGTTGCACTTCTCACCTCTAACGAGTCGTCCGTCACGAACACCTCTAACGAGTCGTCCGTCACGAACACCTCTAACGAGTCGTCACTGATATCCACGGCGTTACAAAACAGGAGACGATTTGGTCACTTCTCCACGGGATCGATTTATTACAAGGTAATTACGTGCAACCCGTCCAACCCAAGGCAACCCGTCACCAGTGCACGCCGGAGTTGCATTTGCAAGACTTCGTGATATTCTCTCTGTGTTGTGGTTGCTACAACTAGTGGTCACAGGACGATTCGAAAGTTTGGAAACTTGTTGTGCCGGTCAGGAAATTCAAAGAAAAGAAAAAAAAAGAAAGAAAGAAACCATCAGTGAAAACCAAGAAAAAATAATCCATATGAATTATGGTCACTTGGTCGGTGAAATTGAGGAGAGAAAGAAAAGTTGTCCAAGTAGAGGTGCGATAGCTGGAAAAGCACCATCCTGAATTTCCAATGGTTTAGTACAGGCACTACCACGCCACCTAGTGGTTGAACTTGTAATGCTGTGAATAACATTAGAGCCTGCCTCGGCGAGTAATGAAACGGCGTAGACCAGAGTACTTACAGTTTATCAAATGAGAGGAATTTATTTGGTACACAAAACAAGTAAATGCTACACAAAAGACAATCATTAAAAATCACAAATAAAAGGCTAAATAAAGATATTCAAAACACTTGAGATTACCAAATTTTATGCTAAATTCTGGGAAGCTTCTGTAACCTTTCTCAGTTTAGGCCTAACTAACTTTTTCAAAACAAAACGGACGGAACAAAACAACCTATCAGCTGATATAAAGGGGCGCGTTTACACGCAAGGTAGCCACGCAACGTTTACAACGTTACAAACTAATTCCCTTATTTTCCTTTAAAAGAGGAGAAATTAGCTTCAGAAGAGGGAAAATCGTCTCGGTTTCCTAAAGGAAAATACGGCTCAGTAGAAAGCACTTTTTGAGAATATGGTCGCTATTGACTGACAAAGTTTCTCTGTCCATACAATCCATCCGTCTTCTTGGTTATTTTCCTTTAAAAGAGGAGAAATTAGCTTCAGAAGAGGGGAAATCGTCTCGGTTTCCTAAAGGAAAATACGGCTCAGTAGAAAGCACTTTTTGAGAATATATGATCGCAATTCAGTAGAAAGCACTTTTTGAGAATATGGTCCCTATTGACTGACAAAGTTCCTCTGTCCATACAACCATCCGTCTTCTTGACGATATGTTTCAACTATTCCGCTCACACTGTACTTATTAATTTATGTATACTTTATTATTACTCAGCCACTCACGGAAGGCGAAAAAAAAAATCTCCAAGCTTTTTTTTCTCTTTCAAGAGTTTTAATATAAAAAAAGGAGGTTCATATAAGTATTTATACGCTATTTGTTCCAACAATAGGTTTATATGGTCAGTGGCGTATTGTTCATGAAAGTTAATTAAGCATAGCTTTCGTTCCTCTGTGCGGCTTTTCTCTCACTCCCTTCTTACCAAGCGGAAGGCGAAAAAAAAAATCTCCAAGCTTTTTTTTCTCTTTCAAGAGTTTTAATATAAAAAAAGGAGGTTCATATAAGTATTTATACGCTATTTGTTCCAACAATAGGTTTATATGGTCAGTGGCGTATTGTTCATGAAAGTTAATCAAGCATAGCTTTCGTTCCTCTGTGCGGCTTTTCTCTCACTCCTTACTTACCAAAGAGGTTCATATAAGTATTTATACGCTATTTGTTCCAACAATAGGTTTATATGGTCAGTGGCGTATTGTTCATGAAAGTTAATCAAGCACAGCTTTCGTTCCTCTGTGCGGCTTTTCTCTCACTCCCTACTTACCAAAGATAGTTATTCCTAAACCAGGATTCAAAGAACACCAGTAGATTGGCATACTATACTCGCAGGTTGCCCGATGTTTCAACTATTCCGCTCACACTGTACTTATTAATTTATGTATACTTTATTATTACTCAGCCACTCACGGAAGGCGAAAAAAAAAAATCTCCAAGCTTTTTTTTTCTCTTTCAAGAGTTTTAATATAAAAAAAGGAGGTTCATATAAGTATTTATACCCTATTTGTTCCAACAATAGGTTTATATGGTCAGTGGCGTATTGTTCATGAAAGTTAATTAAGCACAGCTTTCGTTCCTCTGTGCGGCTTTTCTCTCACTCCCTTCTTACCAAAGATAGTGTTATTCTTCAACCAGGATTCAAAGAACACCAGTAGATTGGCATACTATACTCGCAGGTTGCCCGTTTCTTCGCTACGGAGAATCGTCATAACTGGAAATCGGGTTTGCTTTCGGCAAGATCCTCACTTCGCCCATTTCTAGGAGGTATTGGGAATATTCCTACCAAATTTCTCGTAATGAACTTAACAACCGTGATACGAGAACGATGGACAATGGAGAACAAGGACCAGGGGCGGGGGACGTGACGATTCTGGAAAAACGAAACACTCCAGTAGAGTCAGTACGTTTTAAACAAGGCCTTGTGTGACCCAACACAGTCGATCGACTTCGATTCAAAATAAATTCACATGGATCGGCATCGATTGATGATCGACCGTCGACTTTGTATGGACACATGTTTATGATTGTTAATATATATTTGTATTTATTATTTTCCAAACAACG
The DNA here is from genome assembly GCF_000475195.1 of Diaphorina citri. Taxonomy (NCBI): domain Eukaryota; kingdom Metazoa; phylum Arthropoda; class Insecta; order Hemiptera; family Psyllidae; genus Diaphorina; species Diaphorina citri. Next base: position 5,951 of record NW_007380966.1, on the reverse strand, counting down.
TTATCCGTTGTATAACAATCAATATACAACAACTGTCTGGCTGGGGGACGTTAAACCGGGAGTAGACCAGCCCAGTCCGGCTGGGGCTGGGGGGACTTTCAATCGGGAGTGTAACCAGCCTGAATTTCCCTTGCTAAAGGAAAAGAAAAATAGCAAAATTTGAGTGCGAAGGGCATCCACTCGTAGAATTTTTGTACCCAAAACTATTTTATTTATATTTATTATAGTGTTTACCCAAAACTAAATGTCAGCCCAAAGCAATCACCCTAAGTTAGGGCTGATTGAGCGCTGACGAAAAACGACGACCTGTCTGAACACGGAAAAAGGCGAGGAAGAAGAAGATCCTAGAATTGGGAGGTAACGAATCCACTCCCGTCGACCTTTTCTACCCGAGTTCAACTTTATAGGTACCTACATATTTTTGTATGATAATAAAGATATGGAGCCAGCTTAGTTAGCTTTAAGGGTAGCACGGCTATTCCCGCCCAGGGTAAATTTTATCCTAAATAGATAAGGTTCGTTCTCGGAACGGCTGGCTTTCTCCTGTCTTCCTTCTCTCTTCGTTTTCGGTACGATAAGGTACAGTTCCTTCTATGAAACCTCTAAAAAACTGACTATATGTATATGGGTTATCTTTCTCCTATCCTGTCTTCCTTCTCTCTTCGATTTCGGGATGCCCTAACAGTCGGAACGGCTGGCTTTCTCCTGTCTTCCTTCTCTCTTCGTTTTCGGTACAAGATCTTAGCAGGTACAGTTCCTTCTATGAAACCTCTAAAAAATGGACTATACGGGTTATCTTTCTCCTATCCTGTCTTCCTTCTCTCTTCGATTTCGGGACGATAAGACCTTAGCAGGTACAGTTCCTTCTATGAAACCTCTAAAAAATGGACTATATGGGTTATCTTTCTCCTATCCTGTCTTCCTTCTCTGTTCGATTTCGGGATGCCCGAAAGTGAGTGAATGGATAATGTCTAAACTTTATAGGTACCTACATATTTTTGTATGATAATAAAGATATGGAGCCAGCTTAGTTAGCTTAAAGGGAAGCACCTCTATTCCCGCCCAGGGTAAATTTTATCCTAAATAGATAAGGTTCGTTCTCGGAACGGCTGGCTTTCCTCTGTCTTCCTTCTCTCTTCGTTTTCGGTACGATAAGGTACAGTTTCTTCTATGAAACCTCTAAAAAATAGACTATATGGGTTATCTTTCTCCTATCCTGTCTTCCTTCTCTCTTCGATTTCAGTCAGGGTTCCCTCTAGCAACCTCTAAAAAAGATATGGACTATATGGGTTATAACTTCCTCTTTTCTCATCTCACTCCGCGCCACTGGAAAGCTATACCTGTATATTATTCGCTAGTTAGCCCCGTGGAACCCGGGACTGTGATTAGATCTCGCAGAATCGTGCTACGTCGGTGTAACTCTTTCAGGTTCTTTTTAATAATAGCCGAGGAATAATAATCGTTCCACGAGGAAAACACAACAAAGTACAAAAGGAGGTTTAATTGCTCTGTTAGTTTTCAATCCAATGGAGAAGGAGAGAGAGAGAGAGAGAGAGAGAGAGAGAGAGAGACGGACGGAACTGTGTTGCATTTTTAAATGAACGTGCATATCTGAATTTTAGTCGAACTAATCTAACTTCATAGAAACATAAGGCACTTACATAGAAACATAACACAAAAATATAAGGTACTTACATAGTCTACGATTACATAGGTACACAGTTGTATTTCAGTCATTCTGTTGACCATGTTGACACCAAATCAAGTACAATGGAGAAATGGTAGTTATATAATAGTGGTTATTTATATTCTTCGAATATGACCAGAGTCCCTTTACCAAATCAGAAGGCTACTAGTGCTACTACCATTAGTGTGGTCCAATTTTAAAATAATATTGAGGACAAAGTTCCCCATACCTCAAACCTCGGCTGGGATTTAAACCACGCCCTTCTGATTACCAGGCGAGAGTCTTACCCACTACGCCACCAAATTGGTGGATTTTGGACTGAAAAGAAAAGAAGATAGTGTTTCTTAGTAATGAAACAACAAACTGATACTTAGGTACTTTTCTATTTGTTCCTATTCATAAATCGATGAGAAAAATGGGAAATTTCGTCACCCTTCGTCATATATGTTGTCACAGATTCAACCTGTCTCAAGTCACTTGGGTGCTTTGTGCACCCCGGTCGGACAATTTGTCAGAATTTTGGATGCAGTAGAGTCAGTCTTGAAACAGGCCACTGGACACTGGATTCATTATCATCATTAGCCCGTTCAATACCCATCCGGAGCAAAGGCCTCTCCTATTCTCTTCGATTGTTTCTTGTCTTGTCGGCATGTGTCCATATTATTCCTTGTGTCTTCTTACCATTAGCTTGCCACCGGATTAATAAAAACTTCATCGCCAACTTGCTCATGTAACTCATCTTTCCGTGAAAGAACATAGTAAGAAAATACTTTGCTCATGTTTAAGTAAAAAACATAGTAAGAAAGTACTTACATGTTTGGAAACATACATATTACCAGCCATCGCCAACCATGATGTACTAAGAAGGCACTTGTTTGGTGTACTTACATCAAAACTGGAATTAGCTCTATTAAAACTATTGAATATGTATATCATCCTAGAGAAAATTATTACCATGTAATCCATGTCCAGACAAGTACAACACAGAGGTATTTTCTCAACACTTACAACAGCAATAATTGTTCAATCATGGGGACCAGTTGTGCTTCTACTCATTCTGTGGTGGCTTTGGAAGTTCGGTTTTCGGACGGCTTTTTGTATACCATGGCACTTTCGACATTTTGTGTCTTGAGCTCTGTCCACACATAGTCGACGGCCGTCGATCGATGTCGACTGAAACCATACACTGCCTGGACAACATAGATTCACCTCGTCGATCGATTACGTGTGGACACAGCTTAAAAGTACACAAAGAATTTGAAGGATGAGAGGGAAACAATAAAATGTACTGACGGACTGTCTAAGCTGTGTCCACACATAGACGACCGACTGTCGACGAACCGTCCTCACTGCCTCGACAACATAGTTTAATCTCGTCGATCGACGGCCGATCGTCTATGTTTGGACACATCTTAATAGACAAGCATCGATTGACTATTGATCGACTGTGTCCACATAAAGAATTACATCAATCGACGGAAAATCCTTTTGTAAATAAATATCAATAAATGCTTGTCGGTTTTATCTGGACACAGCTTACAATTGGGCAATAATAATTATGCGGAAATTTTCTTAATACACACTCCAATCTAATGATATACATAATAATTAGTCAATGTGATTTCTCAATTATTTAGCCTTAAGATACCATGTTTGTTACTTACAATTACACGATGCGCATTTCGATCATTGGATCATTTGGATCATCATCAGGCTAAATAATTGAGAAGATCTTCTTAGTTCGCTTAGACGGTAGCACGTCTGCCTTGTAAGTCCTAGGTCGCCGGTTCGATTCCCGCCCAGGGATTTCATTCCAGGTATTATTTTTTTCTTTTAAGACGAATATCATTTCTGATTTTCAGATCAAAAACGTGTCAATCAGTTGCACCTCTCACCTCTAACGAGTCGTCCTTCGTCACTGATATCCACGGCGTTACAAAACAGGAGACGATTTGGTCACTTCTCCTAAGAATTGAACTTATTCTTGTAGAACATCCACCAGTCCACCTAATTACCATAAAGCCGGGGACCCAACACTTCTGGTGAGCGGAGTTTACATAAATTACCAATAAATTTGACGCCCAGCGGTGAGGACCCTCGTAATGAACTTAACAACCGTGATACGAGAACGATGGACAATGGAGAACAAGGACCAGGGGCGGGGGACGTGATGATTCTGGAAAAACGAAACACTCCAGTAGAGTCAGTACGTTTTAAACAAGGTCTTAAAGTGTGACCCAACATAGTCGAACGATTTCGATTCAAAAGTTGTGAAAAGTTGGATGGGGAGTGAACTCGGTGACGTCCCCTAGGCTTGGCACTACCACACTTCTCCCAAGTCGTAATGAACTTAACAACCGTGATACGAGAACGATGGACAATGGAGAACAAGGACCAGGGGCGGGGGACGTGACGATTCTGGAAAAAACGAAACACTCCAGTAGAGTCAGTACGTTTTAAACAAGGCCTTGTGTGACCCAACATAGTCGAACGATTTCGATTCAAAATAAATTCACATGGATCGGCATCGATTGATGATCGACCGTCGACTTTGTATGGACACATGTTTATGATTTTTAATATATATTTGATGTATTTATTATTTTCCAAACAACGTTATCCGTTGTATAACAATCAATATACAACAACTGGCTGGGGGACGTTAAACCGGGAGTAGACCAGCCCAGTCCGGCTGGGGGGACTTTCAATCGGGAGTGTACCAGCCTGAATTTCCCCTTGCTAAAAGAAAAGAAAAATAGCAAAGGTTGAGTGCGAAGGGCATCCACTCGTAATATTTTTGTACCCAAAACTAAATGTCAGCCCAAAGCAATCACCCTAGTTAGGGCTGATTGAGAGGCTGACGAAAAACGACGACCTGTCTGAACACGGAAAAAGGCGAGGAAGAAGAAGATCCTAGAATTGGGAGGTAACGAATCCACTCCCGCCGACCTTTTCTACCCGAGTTCACTCCGGACCAAATTTCGACTTTCTAGATGTTGAGGTTCGAGTGATAGAGCGATCATTGTGTGAATAAGTGAGTGAATGGGAAATGTCTAAACTTTATAGGTACCTACATATTTTTGTATGATAATAAAGATATGGAGCCAGCTTAGTTAGCTTTAAGGGTAGCACGGCTATTCCCGCCAGGGTAAATTTTATCCTAAACAGATAAGGTTCGTACCAAATTTCGACTTTCTAGATGTTGAGGTTCGAGTGATAGAGCGATCATTGTGTGAATAAGTGAGTGAATGGATAATGTCTAAACTTCATAGGTACCTACATATTTTTGTATGATAATAAAGATATGGAGCCAGCTTAGTTAGCTTAAAGGGTAGTACGGCTATTCCCGCCCAGGGCAAATTTTATCGTAAATAGATAAGGTTTGCTTAACCTCGCCTAGTGGTAACTTTCTACTCAAGAGTCTATTATTTTATTAATATTGAAAAAGAAATAAGAAACCTAAGAGAACCATGTTTATCCAATTTTATTGGAATTTGGAAACTATGTTTTTTTAAAAAAAGTTATAACAATAATTTACACAAGGTAAGATAAGACACTTTTGTTTACAAGATGGCTGCCCTACACCAATACTTTGGTGGACACAAGCTACTGGCATAAGGTCCCTACGAACGAAGGTAATAGAAAGTAAACAAATCATTTCTGGGTTCTCGTATTTAATTCTGTAATATACTCAACGAAGATTATCCTTGGGTAACGCTTAACGCTTTACTCTAACTCCAAGACTATCCATGGCTTTTAATGATGTTCCTTACTCGATAGATGACGAAGATTATCCTTGGGTAACGCTTAACGCTTTACTCTAACTCCAAGACTATCCATGGCTTTTAATGATGTTCCTTACTCGATAGATAATACAAGAGGACCAGTGGCGACTCAAAATGGGAGCCTATCTCATGGACTCGAAATGTAGTGGCTAACTCTTGGCTCAAGCTTGGGGCCCGAGATTCGTATTAAGCTCAAATCATTCTTTAGGGCTATTTGCCCCTACACCTAAGCCTAGATAATACAGGAGGACCAGTGGCGACTCAAAGTGAGATACATCTGAGCTTATCTCATGGACTCGAAATGTAGTGGCTAACTCTTAGGTCAGTCTTGGGGCCCGAGATTCGTATAAGCTCAAAACATCCTTTAGGTCTATTTGCCCCTACACCTAAGCTTTAAAGGATAAAATCGAATGAGAAAATTCCATGTCACCACTGAAAAAATTAACCCCATCCAGAAAAAAAAAGACAAGCACGACAAA
>NW_007380965.1:12605-17439 GCF_000475195.1 Diaphorina citri | reverse complement strand
AGGGAGGGGAAAGAATGGGAGACGACTAAGAAAGGACAGAAGAGGAGGGGAAGAAGAAAGAGTAGAAGAAGAGAGAGGAGAGGAAAAGGAGCTAGAGGAGAGAAGAGAAAGGAGGGGTAGAAGTGGAGAAGAGAGAGGAAGGGGCGAGAAAGAGGAAGAGATAAGAGAGAGAGAGGAGGGGAAGAGGAGAGGGTGAACTGATAACCTTTCGGAATAAATAAACGCACTACAGACTCCTCTGAACTTACTCTATTGACTAGCAATAACTAGAACATTGACTAGGTAAAATTCTATTGACTATAACAGTATAACTACTACAGTATAGAATTTCGAAGCAAGATACACAAAGAGGAGAGGGAGAAAAGAAATGAGAGTTAAAAAGAGGGAGAGGCAGAGGGGGAAGCTCCAATTTAATTAGGGGACAATTCAGTTTGCTTCACTTTTTTTACAACTGTCATGAATTTTAAGCTGAAATTATACGGTGGAAAAAAAATGGGAGGAGGAGAAACAAGGGAGGGAAATAGGAGGGAGAGACACAAGGGAATAGATAGATAGAAGAGACAGAGGGAAATTGAGAGAAAGAGGAGGAGACATTTGAAGTTAAAGGCAGAAGGGATGTAAATTGTAAATGCAGTTTCTTAATACATAAAGGTATTTCCCCTTATATTACATCAGATTACACTGGAACATTCCAACACTAATATGATTGGATGGAAGATCTTACAGTACATGGTTCTTGAGATGACATTGCGATTGCGACAGTCTTCTGGACTCCCAGAGACGAGTATCCATGACAAAGTAGGCCTAATAAATAATAGTGAACTTCATTAAAAGAGTGACATCAACCTATTAAAAATAATAATTAAAAAAGAGGCACATCACCTACAAAAAATGTATAATGGAACCTACTATTTCAGCCTTGTTGGAAAGAATACCTGTTATGAAACCTACTATTCCAGTCATTTTTGCCAACAAAGATAAATTCCACAACGGAAATGCAGATATGAAAGACGATTTGGCGAGGAGAACGGTAACGAGATTGAGGAGAGTCGGATGGAAAATCCAGCTGCAGAGGATGACAAGAAAGCAAAAGAAGCATAACCCCTATCAATAAATTATACAGGGTGGATCAGAAGATAGTCTGACCTATGTACAATCGGTAAACCAGGGACAAAATTGAAGATTTTGAGCGACTAGTAATGGTAACTATAACTACCTGACTTGTAGCACTGATTGTGTACCAAATCTAATCATACTCAAACTCTCAAACTTTGGCCAGCCTAGTGAGCTTGGAGGGTAACGCGTCTACCTTGTAAGCAATAGGTCGCGGGTTCGACTAACGCCTGGGGCGAATCTTATCCTAAACAAATAGGATGTGTAATTCCGTTCTCTGAACGGCTGACTTTCTGCTATTAGGTCTTCTTTTTCTCTTCACTTTCGGGACAATAAGATCGTAGACAGAGCGCATGTGGATCACAATCACAACTCCGGAAGTTTGGCCAAAGATCTCTAGATTCTAAAGCCATCTTTTTATTTTCCTGGTTAATTTTTCCAAGACACCCTGTACATATTCACAGAATATTAGAATGCATTAATAATGTATGTCAGAGAATTTTCTTGAGGAAAAGTTTTGCTTGAGTATATGACCTAGAACTGACAGCAATATGATTTTCTCCCGTGTAAATTATGCAAGTTGAGTCGATTTACTTTACTTTTTATACAGGGTGTTCTAAAAGTTTAAATTTTATTTATACAGGGTGTTCCACGGTTTTAAATTTTATTTATACAGGGTGGTTAAATTTTTTGAATGGTAGAACATTGAATTCGTAATCCGGGAAGCTGTGGAGTTATTGAATTCACCTCTGTTACTTCGGTGTACCTCTGTTATTTATACAGGGTGTTCCACGGTTTTAAATTTTATTTATACAGGGTGGTTAAATTTTTTGAATGGTAGAACATTGAATTCGTAATCCGGGAAGCTGTGGAGTTATTGAATTCACCTCTGTTACTTCGGTGTACCTCTGTTATTTATACAGGGTGTTCCACGGTTTTAAATTTTATTTATACAGGGTGGTTAAATTTTTAGAATGGTAGAACATTGAATTCGTAATCCGGGAAGCTATGGGGTTATTGAATTCACCTCTGTTACTTCGGTGTACCTCTGTTATTTATACAGGGTGTTCCACGGTTTTAAATTTTATTTATACAGGGTGGTTAAATTTTTAGAATGGTAGAACATTGAATTCGTAATCCGGGAAGCTATGGGGTTATTGAATTCACCTCTGTTACTTCGGTGTACCTCTGTTATTTATACAGGGTGTTCCACGGTTTTAAATTTTATTTATACAGGGTGGTTAAATTTTTTGAATGGTAGAACATTGAATTCGTAATCCGGGAAGCTATGGGGTTATTGAATTCACCTCTGTTACTTCGGTGTACCTCTGTTATTTATACAGGGTGTTCCACGGTTTTAAATTTTATTTATACAGGGTGGTTAAATTTTTTGAATGGTAGAACATTGAATTCGTAATCCGGGAAGCTATGGGGTTATTGAATTCACCTCTGTTACTTCGGTGTACCTCTGTTATTTATACAGGGTGTTCCACGGTTTTAAATTTTATTTATACAGGGTGGTTAAATTTTTTGAATGGTAGAACATTGAATTCGTAATCCGGGAAGCTATGGGGTTATTGAATTCACCTCTGTTACTTCGGTGTACCTCTGTTATTTATACAGGGTGTTCCACGGTTTTAAATTTTATTTATACAGGGTGGTTAAATTTTTTGAATGGTAGAACATTGAATTCGTAATCCGGGAAGCTATGGGGTTATTGAATTCACCTCTGTTACTTCGGTGTACCTCTGTTATTTATACAGGGTGTTCCACGGTTTTAAATTTTATTTATACAGGGTGGTTAAATTTTTTGAATGGTAGAACATTGAATTCGTAATCCGGGAAGCTATGGGGTTATTGAATTCACCTCTGTTACTTCGGTGTACCTCTGTTATTTATACAGGGTGTTCCACGGTTTTAAATTTTATTTATACAGGGTGGTTAAATTTTTTGAATGGTAGAACATTGAATTCGTAATCCGGGAAGCTATGGGGTTATTGAATTCACCTCTGTTACTTCGGTGTACCTCTGTTATTTATACAGGGTGTTCCACGGTTTTAAATTTTATTTATACAGGGTGGTTAAATTTTTTGAATGGTAGAACATTGAATTCGTAATCCGGGAAGCTATGGGGTTATTGAATTCACCTCTGTTACTTCGGTGTACCTCTGTTATTTATACAGGGTGTTCCACGGTTTTAAATTTTATTTATACAGGGTGGTTAAATTTTTTGAATGGTAGAACATTGAATTCGTAATCCGGGAAGCTATGGGGTTATTGAATTCACCTCTGTTACTTCGGTGTACCTCTGTTATTTATACAGGGTGTTCCACGGTTTTAAATTTTATTTATACAGGGTGGTTAAATTTTTTGAATGGTAGAACATTGAATTCGTAATCCGGGAAGCTATGGGGTTATTGAATTCACCTCTGTTACTTCGGTGTACCTCTGTTATTTATACAGGGTGTTCCACGGTTTTAAATTTTATTTATACAGGGTGGTTAAATTTTTTGAATGGTAGAACATTGAATTCGTAATCCGGGAAGCTATGGGGTTATTGAATTGAAGAAGAAGAAGAAGAAGAAGAAGAAGAAGGAGAAGAAGAAGAAGAAGAAGAAGAAGAAGAAGAAGAAGAAGAAGGATGAGATGGAAAAAAAAGACATGAATATGTAGGAGAAAAGGGAGGAGAAGGTGTGAGAAAAAGAGGAGGAAGATGAATAGGAGAAGGGGAAAGAAGAGGAGAAGGAGAAGGACTAGAAAGAGAAGTAAAAGAGGGAGGGAGAGAGAGAGAGAGAGGAAAAGAGAGAGAGAGAGAGAGAGAGAGAGAAGGAGAACGGAACTGAAGACCCCTCGGGAAAAAAGATGGGAGTCCAATTTTCAAAAAAAATGAGTTAGATACGTTATATAGTACTTCCCCCCCAAAAGTATCGATTTTTGAAGTCAGAAATGCGAAAAACAATGAGGGTACAGAGCTAGAACGATTTGAAAATATCATACACACGGAAAGAAAGATGAATGTCGCAGAGTCACAGCAAGAAAGATGAGAGTCCAAGATCCCAGTTTCCACGTGATTTCAGCTTTCTCTGTTGTTTTAACTTGTCGGTTCTAATTTCAGTTGTAATTAGTGCGTGCCAAAAGTCAGTTCTACGGCTACGGGCGGTTTGTGGTAATATTATTAAAATAATTTAATATTATTCAATGCTTAAGGTAGGAAAAACCACATACATACTTTGTTTTTTAATTTTTTATAAGTTTTAACAGCAAAAAAGATGAATGTCCAGTTTCACCCCTGGACTCTCATCTTTATTGATGTTTTTTGTTTGACCTTTGAATACAATTTTAATTTTTAAATTTTCCCTACAAGTGCTTATGTTTCAATTCACCATAGGATATATGCTCAACAATATTTTCCACCGATTAGCGAAAAAAAAATTAAAATCCCAAGTGTTAGCATTTAGTAATAGCGTTTCAAAGTTTAAAACGCGATTTTCTCGAAATGAGAAAAGGTGGACTCCCATCTTTTTTCCCGTGGGGTCTTCAATTGTAAATGCAATTTCTTAGTGTTATTATGTCACAACTTTGGTGCTCACTGCAGCATTGTAGGAATTTCCCAATATCTCAATAATCCTAAAATCCAATGTTTACCTACCATGTGCTGGCACCGGTCGCTATGCGCGTTTATATATCATAGCTACTCATTTTCCTCACGAGGCTGAGTGGG
>NW_007380965.1:5105-10105 GCF_000475195.1 Diaphorina citri | reverse complement strand
TGGCACCATTTTGTTTAAGAAAATTAACCCTTCTCTCTCTTCCTCTCTCCCTCCTTTTTCTCTCTCTCCCTCTCTCTCCTCCTCCTTGGCAGTGGCTTTCTTTTCTCTCTCTCTCTCTATTTTTTCATTCTTTCCCCTCCTACCTCGCTTTTACTCCCCATTTTCTTCATTATTTCTCTCTTTATTATGGTTTAAAGACTGAACTGCTTTGATTCTTAGGTGTTTTCCAATTCCCTATTTCAACTTTCAGTCTTTCATTACTTTAATAGGTGCCTACTTAATTAAATTTTCAATTGGGTATTATTAGATAGGGGAATTAAGTGATGATGACCGAACATTATCTGATAAACAGACGAGACAGGCAGCTGTTTTTATAACGATATACACCATTTTGTTCTCAACAATCATGGCAGAAACGACGAAGAGCTTGGAAAGTTTTTGGATGAATGTAGAGGATGATTGACCGTCTGACTCTGGAATGAAGCACACGGGAATACCGAAATACTCAAGGAATTATCGTCAAAATACTGGAAAGTAGAAACACAAAACTCACTCAGATGCATTAAAATATCAAGGAATTCAAGGAAACACAAAACTCACTCAAGGACATGGAAGTATCACAGTAGGTAATAATACAAATCACAATACAACTGTCACACGAGTAACTTAAATGGAACCTTTTACGAACATTCATTCTCGTAAATGGAACTATTTCCACTATTGTCGACAATGAAAAGGCTCCATTGTCAATTTGTCCCAAAATTTTCGCCCGTGAGTGTATTTTTTACTCAAAAAATTGTTTCCACTATTGTCGACAATGAAAAGGCTCCATTGTCAATTTGTCCCAAAATTTTCGCCCGTGAGTGTATTTTTTACTCAAAAAATTGGACTCAATTTTTTTTACATTGTACTCAGAAAATTGTTAAATATATGGACAATACATGTTTTACGGATAATGTACATACATACTTATGTACCTAGTAAATATTACATACCTAATACTTATGTACACACAAAAGCTGCACATAAATATCTGTTTCATTATGTACAAGAGTAGGTTACTGGTGTATAAATGAATACAAATACAGGATTCCGTGCCATTTGCTACAAACAAAAACTTTATTATGGTTTTCTAGTTATTAGATAGGTAGATGCTTTAAAAAAAGTGACTAAGTTGACTTGAAACTTGGTCCACTATTCTATCAAATATTTTGGATTTTTGGATGTCATCACGACTCACGTGTCAAAAAATGAAAGCATTTTTGCTATTTTTGAAAATTCCCATTGTTTTATGTATGAAATGGACTGAAACACCCACACATCACACAACGGAAAACCTCCAGGTTAAAATTTACACCCCAGAGATAAAAGTTTTTCGGTGAAAATTTTTCAAAAATCGGACCATGTCACATATTTGCCCCTAATTCCTCTTTCTTTTCCTCGATTTCCTATCTGTCCCTCTCCTTCCCCTCTTCTTACTTCTCCTCTTTCCCCTCCTCTTTCTTCTCCTCCTTTCCCTCTGATTTTCTCCCTCCATTCTACTCTGCCTCCCCCTCTTCCCTCTCCTCCTCTTTCTACTCTACCTTCTCTTCTTCTCTCCCTCTTCTTCCCCTCTTTCGTCTCTCCCCCTCTGCCCTCCTTTTCTTCCTACTTCTGCTCTCTCTCATTATCCTTCTCTTTTTTCCCCTTTTCCACCTCTTCTTATTTTCATCTTTTCCTCCTCTTTCCCCTTCTCTTTCTTCTTTTCCTCCTCCTCTTCCTTCTCCTCTTCTTCTTCTTTCTCCTCTTCCTTTCCCTCCTCCTCCTAATCCTCCAGACTAGTCAAAGTGAAAACCCGAGAGATAAAAACAGCCTGGTGCTGAACTACATTTTAAAATGTTTGATAGAGAGGACTCTTCAGAAACAAAAAACATTTCATCATTTTATATTCCATCATTTTTCGTGTAGGTGGAAGGAGGAGGAGGAGGAGAAGGAGAAGGAGGAAAGTGAGGGGGAGGGAGAAGTGGAGGAGGAGGAGAATAGGAAGAGGATAGAGAGGAGGAATCAAAAATGAAAGAAAGGGAGGGAAATATAAAAACAAAAAATCAGGAATATTTTAACTCTCTCTCTCTCTCTCTCTCTCTCTCTCTCTCTCTCTCTCTCTCTCTCTCTCTCTCTTTCTCTCCCTCCCTCTCTCTTTATGCCTTTACCTCTCTCTCTTTCTATCCTTGATCCCTATAAAAAATCTCTTTTCGTCCAAATTATTTATACTGTCTACTGTCAACAAAATACATATGGAATGAACTGATTGTGTAGTAAATATCATTTCAATATACGAGGGAATGTACAAATAAATAATAAAATATCCCCCACTTCCCTTTTTACTGATAAAACTTTTCCCCTTTTCTTTTGACCCCGCTATTTCCCCTAAAAAAAGAAGAAGAAAAAAAAAAAAACACACCTTCACACTTGTTTCGTCTCTTGACTCCAGGGTTGCCAAGTTGCCCCTTGGGGTATTTTTTTTTTACCTTGGTGGCGACACTACTTCACTCTGTTCCACCCTGTATTATCCTATGACGAGCACAAGTTGGCTGTTTCGCTGTCTCTTTTAGTCCCACTGGTCCACCATGGTGGGTTTTCAGTACCCAAGACCCGGGTTCGATGTCAGAACGGAGCAATATTACACCAGTGATAACCAGACCCACAGGTGAAGGGATTTTGTTTGAACAAAATTTTCCAAATGTCATTCTTTCCTCCGTAGGTAAGAGCTCACCCAAATTAGGGAAAATCAGTGGTTGGGTGGAAGAGCTCACGGAAGTGAGAACCTTGCCACTTAACCCTTTGAAGCATACCGGTTTCACAGTGTAACCACCTTCTATACTGCGCCTCAGACGTACACAGATATAGGAATCATGCTGATTTCTTATTCGATTTGATACTGGTGCTGTTCTCTATCGGCCGCTCAAAGAATTTTTTAGTTTACTCTGTTTACTTTTTGCAAATCATAAATCTTATCAGTCGAGTCGTGACAACAGGTGATTTTTTGAGAGGATAGAATTTTTCCAAAAGTTTTTGCCAATTTAAATTAATTAAATTGTGTTTTTGTAAGAACCAGTTATATTTTTATGTGGCAAATATTCTTAAATTGCAATTGGTGCATAATTATTTGTGGATGGCAGAATGGTTTGGTCGTTCTGATCGCTAGAAGGTCTGGTTTCACTGTGTAACCGGTGTGCCACTCGTGGACCTGACTTTTACCAAGGAAACCCTATACTGCTATATGTAAGTATAGCTTGATTTCCCCACTTTTTTAATAATTTTAATTTTAACAATTTTAATTTTAATAAAGTGCAATACCGGTGCTTTATTAATTTTAGAGCAAGAAATTTGCCATAACCAGAGCCAAAAATATATTGTACTTTATTGGTACATCGTACAAAAAAACCCTTCTAACATAGGTGGTTTTACCCCTTTCAAAGAAAACACACACACACACCCACATTATTTATTTTCATTAGACAGAATAGTATACCCCTACTTTTATTTATTGTTTCAGGTCCAATTTATCAAAGTTTATATATATTTTGTTGTTTTATATAGGGGAAGTTCTGAGGAAAACTATGTCCACATTCAGCATACCGGTTTCACTGAGTAACCACCCCCCATAAAATGGGCGGGGTTGGGCGGGTGGGGCGGATTTTTTCAGAAACCTCATTTTTTATCATATCTGAACTAGGATTTTTGAGAAATTTTAAAAAATTCCCAAAATTTGAGGTCGCGTGCTTCAAAGGGTTAAAATAAATTAATAAAGCCCTAAAATTATGTCGCTGGTAAGATTCGAACCAAGTGTCGAATACCATCAAAATAGGACAAACCGTTCGAAACTTCGGGACAACCAATTCAAACAAACAAACAAACAAACAAACTTAGAGGCAAACAAACAAACAAACTTAGAAGCAAATAAAATGGTAAATTGTCTAGTTAAACTTTAAAACGCACTTGGTAAAGAAAAAAAAAAAAACATGTCACTTTCGATTCCCGCCCAGGGCGGATTTTATCCTGATGGGATAATGTTCGTTCTCGGAACGGCTGGCTTTCTGCTATCCTGTCTTCCTTCTTCTCTCTTCGATTTCGGGACGATAAGACCATAGCAGTTACAGTTCCCTCTGTCAAACCCCTTAAAAAAAATGTACATGTACGAAGAAGTAACTACTTGAATAAGTGCATGATAAAAAAAAAATGGAATGAAAATATCTAAATTTGAAAATAGGTATAAGAATTTCTTGGCACTATTCAGAAAGTTCTGTAAAAACTAACATTTTATTTGGCACCATTTTGTTTAAGAAAATTAACCCTTCTCTCTCTATCTCTCTATTTTCTCATTCTTTCCACTCCTACCTCTCTTTCACTCCCCATTTTCTTCATTATCTTTCTCTTTATTATGGTATACTTACGTATTTTCCAATTCTCATTTTAAACTTTTAGTCTTTCATTACTTTTCTGTGGGAGATCGTACCTACCTATCTAATAATTGTAAAAATTAATAAATTTAAAACCTACATAATACTGCCTCCGAGTAAAATAATTGTTGACTAGTTGACTTGAAACTTGGTCCACTACTCTCTATCAAAATTTTTGGATGTCATCACGTAGGTATCAAAAAATAAAAGCTTGTACCTATAGACCTATACCTACCTACCTTTTTTTGCTATTTTTGAAAATCTCCATTGTTTTTTTTTATCTATGAAAGGGACTGAAACACCCACACAACGGAAAACCCCCAGGTTAAAATTTACACCCCAGAGATAAAAGTTTTTTGGTGAAAATTTTTCAAAAATCGGACCATGTCACATATTTGCCCCTAATTCCTCTTTCTTTTCCTCGATTTCCTATCTGTCCCTCTTCTCTCCTCCTATTACTCTTCATTTCTCTCTTCTTCTCTCCATCTCATCTTTCTTCTGCCCCTCCCGCTCTCCTCATCTTACCTTTGCTCTTTCTACTCTCCCTTCTCCTCCATTCTT
>NW_007380965.1:0-3352 GCF_000475195.1 Diaphorina citri | reverse complement strand
AAAACACAATTTTTAAAAAAAAAAAAAAAAAAAAAAAAAAAAAAACTTTGTACCCATCCCATACCCACCTACCTGGGTACCTATCAGAGTTTAAAAAAATGCTCGTACCTACATACGTATGTATACTCTACATATAATTATAACAGTATGTACCTAAAGTTTTTATTTATTTGATTTATCCTTGTTATAACGAATATAACGGATAGGAACCCTGTTATAACGAAAAGGTAGTATTACAGACATTTTTATCAGAGTAAAAAAAAAAAAAAAAACTTTGTTCCCACCTACCTAGGTACCTATCAGAGTTAAAAATAATGCTCGTACCTACATACGTATGTATACTATACATATAATTATAATAGTAGATATCCACCTAAAGTTTTTATTTATTTATGATTTATCCTTGTTATAACGAATATAACGGATAGGAACCCTGTTATAACGAAAAGGTCGTATTACATGGCTTTGGCTTGAGATCATTAATGTATGTGTGTGTGTATGTGTGTGTGTGTGTGTCTGTGTGTGTGTGAGAGAGAGAGAGAGAGAGAGAGAGAGAGAGAGGTGGAATGAGATAGGATGGGAGAAATTATTGAGAAAGAGAGAAATAAGGAAAGAGGTGTAAAGAAAGAAAGAAAGAAAGAACAAGCTGGACAAAATTTGCACCACCACTTTCGTGTTCGTGATAAAAAGACCTTTCATTTGGTATATAGGTCGACCAGGTTTGAATAAGTCCTTCTATGGGGACAGACAGACTGACAGAGTGACTGACTGACGACACCGAAGCGAATACAATAGCCCGTCCACTATACCTTTTATTATTACTACCGTAATAATAAAGGAAGGACGGGCTAAAAAGGAGTAAATGAGAGATATTGAACTCTTCCAAAACTTTCGATCCAAGTCTCGACTAGATGTGATTTGATTTCCAATACGGGAATACAAGGACAAAATGAAGCCAAAATACGAACATCAAAGAAGAAAAGTAAAAATTGTGAGTAAAAAGTTAATAAAAAAAGGGAAGGAAAGTGAAGTCAATGAACGAAATTCAAAAGGATTCAAAGAGAAAAAAAAACAAAAGGGTTGGACAGAAAAAAAAGGAGCGGGGGAAGAAGGAGAGGTAAGTGAGGGAGAGGGAGATTAAAGGAACAATTAGAAAAGGGTATAAAACCAGATAAAAATCCCAGACAATAACAACAAGGGAGGGAAGAATTGAGAGGGGAATTTTGAGTGGAAAGTGAGGGAAGAAGTGATTAAATAAGGAAACGGAGAAAGGGAGAAAATTTTGGAATCAGAGTCAAAAAAGACTCTCCCTCTTTACAGTTTTTTTTCTACAATAGCTTTTTAATTATCGTTAGTTTTTTCTTTTTTGTTCCATTTTTATTAATTTTCACAAAAGTAGATCTGGGTTGAATAGAATGGGGGCATGGGAAGGTTTTTGTCCTTAATTCTCATTAGGGGAAAAATGGGAGGGAGAGATGGAAAAAGAGGAGGAAGCAGAGGGAGAGAGTAGAGAGAGGGAGGGGAGAGATGAAAGAGGAAGGGGGAGAAAGAGTGGGGAGGACCTGTAAAATTCCATTCAAATTTCAAATATTAGGAATTGGGATGATTCTTTACAAATCTCTGAAAAGGGGTTTCAAAAATATGAATTCCAAAGAAATGATGATGATCAGCTTTTGATTTACCAAGGCTATAAATAATTATTTGGATTATACCTAATCAAAATGCATTAATAGAAAAATGCACTAGACACATTTTTTTTTTCTTTTCACTTTACTGCCGGAAATTTCGAACCCTGTTTTTCGTCACGGCAAAAGCATTTTATTTCAAAATTCAAAAGATTTATACGATTATGAATATTAATAAAACGAAGAAAAAATATTAATAAAGAATAATAAAAAGCCCCCAAAATCATAACAATCATCACACCATCCTTATCTCTCGTATGCAGATGCTATGTAATGCTGGAACCCTAATAATTTTTTAAACCCCCTGAGTACGAAGTTCATTAGAATTTTCAGCTCAAGTGTGTGCGTATGTGCCTCTTTCGTTCTGTAGGAGTAGGGGATATTTCAGCATTTTTCTGAATATTAAAAAGTATGAAGTTCATTAGAATTTTCAGCTCAAGTGTGTGCGTATGTGCCTCTTTCGTTCTGTAGGAGTAGGGGATATTTCAGCATTTTTTCTGAATATTAAAGCTTTTGTTTACCAGCCTAGTTAGCTTTTTCTGAATATTAAAGCTTTTGTTTACCAGCCTAGTTAGCTTTTTCTGAATATTAAAGCTTTTGTTTACCAGCCTAGTTAGCTTTTTCTGAATATTAAAGCTTTTGTTTACCAGTCTAGTTAGCTTTTTCTGAATATTAAAGCTTTTGTTTACCAGCCTAGTTAGCTTTTTCTGAATATTAAAGCTTTTGTTTACCAGCCTAGTTAGCTGTTAGCTTGGAGGGTAGCTCGTCTGCCTTGTGAGCGCTAGGTCACAGGTTCTATTTTCGCCCGGGGCGGATTTTGTCCTGAACGGATAAGGTTCATTCTCGGAACGGCTAGATTTCTCCTATCCTGTCTTTCTTCTCTCTTCGCTTTCGGCAGGATAAGACTGCGCCGCTTACTGTTATGGTATAATTTAAAAGCTACTAACAATTTCGAACGATACCCCGAAGAGGTTCAAAAAAAGATTGCCTACGGAAAATTCTTTCCCTGACAACATGAGGTAATGTCCAATTTAGGATTTTAGGGTCATGGTGGGACTAAATCCTCTGCCATTATTAAGCAAAAGGCCGTTCTACGGATGCCAAAAAACTACCGGCTACATAGATAACCATACAATGTATTATAATTTATAACCATTATTCTCGTACGTAAAATACCTATCTATTCTCCTAAGTATTTTTAACCCAGTCTAGCCAGCTTGGAAGGCAGTACGCCTGCCTTGTAAACGCTAGGTCGAGGGTTTGATTCCCGCCCAGGGCGAATTTTATAATAAACAAATAAGGTTTGTTCTCGGAACGGCTGGCTTTCTCCTATCCTGTCTTCCTCCTCTCTTCCCTCAGCAGTTACAGTTCCCTCTATCAAACCTCCATTTTTAAGATTTTTGCTACCGATTTATTTTCAAGAATTCCCCAATATCATAGCGTCAAACATCAATCCTTTTATTACTTTCTATTACTAAGGTAATGAGAAAGAAAGCGGTCCAATTTATTCTTTACTCAACATTATCACCGGTTGTTATTTGTTTTGCACCGAAAGAAGAATCTAATTGTCACAAGAAACACAAGAAAGCCCGGACACGAAAAGTAAGGTAAAGTCGCTCAACAAGAACCCCAGACAAAATTTTGAGGTCACTCTCAGGAAACCCCTG
>NW_007380964.1:16459-17817 GCF_000475195.1 Diaphorina citri | reverse complement strand
AACTAAATGATGCAGGATTCTTTACTCTTGGATATGCAGACGATTTCGTCATACTTGTCCGGGGGAAATATATAAATACATTGATGGAGCTACTGCAAAGTGCCCTGTCAATGGTAGAAAAATGGTGCAAGAGCAAGGGCTTAAAGGTAAATCCTCTCAAAACCACCATGGTACCTTTCACGAAAAAATACAAAATGGGAACCCTAGTGGCACCCATCATATTTGGTGAAAGGATCTCCATTGCAGACGATGTCAAATTTCTTGGAGTTTATTTCGACAAGAGATTAACATGGAATCTGCACATAAACAAAACCACAGCCAAAGCTAAAGCCGCTCTAAACATGGCAAGAAGGTCTGTAGGAAAAACATGGGGTCTTACTCCACAAATAACAAAGTGGATATACACTGCAATAATTAGACCCCGTATCACCTATGCATCATGTATATGGTGGAAAAAAACCGAGCAACAAAAAGCTCAGAGGGAGCTGGAATCAGTACAGAGGTTAGCTCTTTTGATGATCTCAGGCACTATTAGTACAGCCCCAACACTCGCACTGGAAGTAATCCTAGGGCTACCTCCATTATATTTATTTATAAAGGGAGAAGCACTAATGGGAGCTTACAGACAAATGACGAGCCGTGGCGGCAAATTACCTGCCAGATACCACGAGCTGTTAGATAAAACACAAGTGATCTTGAAGCAGAACATGCCAACGGATCACATGGCACCCAAAAACAATTTTGACTACACTTTCCAAGTCCTAGTTAGACCTAGGTCCGACTGGGAAGGACAAGGAAGTCAAAAGATACTAAATGCGGGCATCAAGTACTTTACGGACGGATCTCGTATGAACGAGGGCACCGGAGCAGGCCTGTGTGGGCCAGGCTTCTGTAGGCAATCAGCCGGCCTAGGAACGCTCACCACAGTGTACCAGGCCGAACTTTTTGCCATACTTATGGGAGCCAGGCACGCACTGGACCTTGGCTGGAGAGGAAGACAAATTACGTTTTTCTCGGACAGCCAAGCTGCTCTGAACACCCTCAAATCCCCCAAGGTTAGTTCCAAACTAGCCTGGGAATGCATCGAAAACCTAAGTGAACTGGCAATCCAGAACAAAGTAAATTTGGAATGGATCCCAGGACATAGGGGCTTCGATGGAAACGAAAGTGCAGAAGACCTCCTAGCAAGAGAGGCTGCAGAAGAAAAATTCATCGGTCCTGAACCTGTGTTGGGACTACCCAAATGTGTGATTAGAACCGACATCAAAAGGTGGGTACAAGATGAAGCAAACAAAACCTGGATCAACGCCAGCGGTATGAGGCATTCCAAGCTAACTTTGGAAGGATACTCAAAAAAA
>NW_007380964.1:4766-9613 GCF_000475195.1 Diaphorina citri | reverse complement strand
CCAAAAGGAGCTCCTGGAGAAAATTCTGCGAGAACATCGAAAATTTCGATGGAGCCGCGAGACTCCAGAAGCTAATGGCAAGGGACCCTTTCTTTGGAATAGGTAACATGGCCAAACCGGATGGCAGCTACACCACCAATGGTGAAGAAACCCTGGAAGTTCTGCTAAACGCCCATTTCCCTGAACATAGAAGCGCGTCCGCAGGCCCCCCTTCATCAGGCCTAAACGTAGAACTCAGATCGAGGCCTACTGAGGCGGACTGGAGGGAGGCCAAGGCGGTCGTATCTATGGAAAGGATACAGGCGGCAGTACGAACTTTCAAACCATTCAAATCACCAGGGCCAGATGGAATCTATCCAGCATTTCTGCAAGAAGGACTGGAAACTTTAACTCCAGTGCTCTGCAGACTGTTTAGAAGCAGTCTGGCTCTGAGACATATACCTATGTGCTGGAGAAATGCTAGGGTGGTCTTCTTGCCAAAGCCCGGCCGGAGAAATCTAGACCAGGCTAAGTCATACAGACCTATTACCCTATCGTCATTTCTACTCAAAACAATGGAAAGACTGATAGACTGGCGTATGGATCAGGACCCGAGGACTTTTCCTCAGAATCCAAATCAACACGCCTATCAACCAGGAAAATCTACCGAAACAGCGCTAAACGAACTGGTAAACAGGATCGAACAAGCACTGAAAAATCAGGAAATAACTGTGGCTGTCTTTTTAGACATAGCAGGTGCTTTCGATAACACCTCTATAAACGCCATCAAAGAAACTGTTACGGGAGCCAACGTAACCATTTTCGGATGGATAACACAGCTCCTAGAAACACGGAAAATATCTGCTGAAATATTTGGTTCCAGGAAGGAGATCTACGCAGCCAGAGGCTGCCCACAAGGGGGAGTCCTCTCCCCTAGGCTGTGGAATCTGGTAGCAAACAGTCTTCTCGTAGAACTAAATGATGCAGGATTCTTTACTCTTGGATATGCAGACGATTTCGTCATACTTGTCCGGGGGAAATATATAAATACATTGATGGAGCTACTGCAAAGTGCCCTGACAATGGTAGAAAAATGGTGCAAGAGCAAGGGCTTAAAGGTAAATCCTCTCAAAACCACCATGGTACCTTTCACGAAAAAATACAAAATGGGAACCCTAGTGGCACCCATCATATTTGGTGAAAGGATCTCCATTGCAGACGATGTCAAATTTCTTGGAGTTTATTTCGACAAGAGATTAACATGGAATCTGCACATAAACAAAACCACAGCCAAAGCTAAAGCCGCTCTAAACATGGCAAGAAGGTCTGTAGGAAAAACATGGGGTCTTACTCCACAAATAACAAAGTGGATATACACTGCAATAATTAGACCCCGTATCACCTATGCATCATGTATATGGTGGAAAAAAACCGAGCAACAAAAAGCTCAGAGGGAGCTGGAATCAGTACAGAGGTTAGCTCTTTTGATGATCTCAGGCACTATTAGTACAGCCCCAACACTCGCACTGGAAGTAATCCTAGGGCTACCTCCATTATATTTATTTATAAAGGGAGAAGCACTAATGGGAGCTTACAGACAAATGACGAGCCGTGGCGGCAAATTACCTGCCAGATACCACGAGCTGTTAGATAAAACACAAGTGATCTTGAAGCAGAACATGCCAACGGATCACATGGCACCCAAAAACAATTTTGACTACACTTTCCAAGTCCTAGTTAGACCTAGGTCCGACTGGGAAGGACAAGGAAGTCAAAAGATACTAAATGCGGGCATCAAGTACTTTACGGACGGATCTCGTATGAACGAGGGCACCGGAGCAGGCCTGTGTGGGCCAGGCTTCTGTAGGCAATCAGCCGGCCTAGGAACGCTCACCACAGTGTACCAGGCCGAACTTTTTGCCATACTTATGGGAGCCAGGCACGCACTGGACCTTGGCTGGAGAGGAAGACAAATTACGTTTTTCTCGGACAGCCAAGCTGCTCTGAACACCCTCAAATCCCCCAAGGTTAGTTCCAAACTAGCCTGGGAATGCATCGAAAACCTAAGTGAACTGGCAATCCAGAACAAAGTAAATTTGGAATGGATCCCAGGACATAGGGGCTTCGATGGAAACGAAAGTGCAGAAGACCTCCTAGCAAGAGAGGCTGCAGAAGAAAAATTCATCGGTCCTGAACCTGTGTTGGGACTACCCAAATGTGTGATTAGAACCGACATCAAAAGGTGGGTACAAGATGAAGCAAACAAAACCTGGATCAACGCCAGCGGTATGAGGCATTCCAAGCTAACTTTGGAAGGATACTCAAAAAAATTGGCATCTCATAAGTTCTTTCGGGGCCTTCTTTAAGAATTAAAATTTATAAAATTGTCTAAAATAATCGAATCAACATACACTGCAGACGGAACGCGAACATTCGCGATCCGCGGCCGCCCAAGCTACAGGCGGCGGGCCCCCTAAGTAGGACTACCCTATACAAGCAAGAGCCTTGCCGACCGACAGAGGCATAGGACAGAAGGAAGAGAGAAGCGAAAGCCCTGCTATTCCTGGCTATCGTCAATGTCAAGGGAGACGTTCTGGAAAATTTTTTATCTTTTTATTTATTTATTTGTTAAATACTCATATCATTACTTCCTTTCTGCACTTCACGCCGCGCCTTTATCATAAAAGGAAACAGATCCCACCTTTATGCATGTGATGGAGAAAAGATAAGGAGTGGAAAGGCACATGTGCCCCAGGCCGAAAAAGCAGTCGGAGAGTTAGTCGGGATTGATCGCCCCACTAACGAAACTGACTGTAAACCAAAAAACACGATTTTTAAAATGCTCACCTCGGGAAGCGGTAGAATAGGAAAAAACCATTAGAATCGTTCCCTTTAAGTCAGACCATAGCGAGGGCAAAATTCAAGGGGGTCGTTCCCTGATCGACCAGATGATAGAAGACTAATTGCAAGGGGTTCAGGGTAGACCACATTTCATATATACCCACAATATTAAAACTCACGGATAAAAAAGTTGTCACAGTGTTGACCCGAGAGTCACACCTCCCAGTACGTATAAACTACGTAGACCTGCACGAAAGTTCATGGGATAATTACTAACATAATACTCTCTGTACAATGTCTTAGTCTTCGTTACGAGGCCCTATATACTATATAAGATCTAATTCTGGAGTCGTGGGGTCGTGGCGTTAGATAACATAATACTTGTGAATGCTTACAATTTGGTAAAGACAACATACAATGGAGCGGAGTCGGAACGACCACGATATGGCCTTTGAGCTATTGGGAAGAAAGTAACCCAGAATCTGAACTCACGATTCTTCATTCTTTTTTGTAATTCCTTCTTTTTTCCATGAAACGGTCAGATCCAATCGAAACACTGCCATCAACGCAGATGGAACATTCGCAGAGTCCGGCGCCGCAGCTAGGGGCGGCCCCGGACTAAACTAGGGTTTTGTCTATTCCAAGCCAAGAGCCTTGCCGACCGAAAGAGGCATAGGACACGAGGGACGAGAAGAAGCTAAAGCCCTGCTATTCCTGGAGGCAACAAATCGTCGGAGGGAGTTTCGGAGAGAGTTATCCTTTACTTCTCACTAAAAGCGCGACAAAATGTCTTCATAGGTTTTCTTACATACGGAAACAAACAACAACTCTCTCTACACACACAGAACATGATGAAATGGAACAACTTCAAACCACCCTCTCGTTTTTTGTCTACAGGGAAGGATGGAGAAGCATACGTCGAGCTCCTCATTGGTGGAATTATACGGAATGTTCATGGATAGCACAGATAAGAGTTATTTATCCTATTTTAAGCTACAGAGCCGACATTAGATTGCGTCGGAATGAAATGGCATAATGTACCCAAGTCGGTTAACGGCGGTTCTCCACCCATAGTTACGAGTTGCCTCTCATCTGTAATTACATCGTCAAGGACTACCTAGTGACTTCAGACTTCGATGTAAAATGGCATAACCCGGTTTATTCTATTTCTTTTTCTACAGAAAAAAACCATAGACGATATGAGCTCCCGAACTAAGTAAGTGGTCGAGATCGGCATTACAAATTTAACGAACCGAGCAGGACTTGAGTCAGTTTGTAACGCAGTATTAAAGACGAACCGAGAAATTTTCGTATCTCTTGGGAAACTAATTAACGGTAGAAAGATCTTAATAAAATTTGAATCGGATGAGAGGAACAACATTATCCAGAAAATGTCGGGTGATCTACACGCAAGGGCAATTGCCAGGGGATCGGACCCGTCAATCTCTAATACCTCGCCCATACACTAATAATAATAATAAATAATACACCCAGCCAACCGAGGAGAGAACCACTACTCAATACGTTAATATAGAGTGACGCTGGAAAAATCCTAGATAACACTGGTCACCAAAAAGGGGACAGAGATTTGACCAGGAACACTATTCAAGGCCAATACGTCTATACCCCACAAGTTGAAAGGATCAAAATGAGCCGGTCTTCAGTCAAGGGGAACTACTCTTCCCAATCTAAGACCTGGAAAGCACCGGATCCACATTTTTCAAAAGTCTGAGCTACAAGGTTTCTCTCAGACTTGGAAAAAAGAAGGGTCGCGGAAGCGTGGTAAGTTGTATCCCTACCACTACAACGACCAAAGAAAGGAAGGTATGGTTGTAATCAGATGTAAGCTGACCAAGCAGAGAGTCTTCCTGGGTTGAAAAACTCTACAAAGGATTTACCAGCACAGGACACTCATTTGAGTGGTTAACAGGAATCCGACGCTAACGAGCAAGTCCGGTCATAGAGGACCCAATCAAAAAAACCTCATACTGTAGGAAGCGTAAGGCAATTCCAGTAATAGAGACAAT
>NW_007380964.1:0-3033 GCF_000475195.1 Diaphorina citri | reverse complement strand
TCAGCACTTCTACGAGGTAGAAGGGATCCACCGTGTTCACACAGGTGCGAGGTGTGAACACGGGCCAACGCTGAATGGAGGGGTCCGCTGCCTTGCGGGTCTAAAAGCTCCGAGCATACTGTGTTGATGGGCAGAGTGGATTTCATCGGCACTGTCGATTGGCGCAGTATGACCGGAGCGGAAAAGGGCGAGAGAAACCACCAAAGGCTAGGGGAGAGAACCCCAACAGAAAACCTAAGGGAAGGCCACCCCGACAGAAAAACCAATTTTAAAATAATGGAAAAGTCTGTATTTGAAAACATATTACCCCAGGCGGGTAGAGAAGGAAACTTCGAATCCCGTGGCGTGGACTCCACGTCAAGACCCTGTGATTCTGGGGAGGGTCAAAGTGCAGCACCCATACCAGCTAATGCTGGAACTCACGTGGGAGAGGCCTTGGGGCAACCCGAGAACTCACCACCGTCAACCAACCTAGGGACACTGGTAGACTCATCGGCCACACCGACAGAGGCACTAGCATCCCTAGAACCCATTTCAATGGACTTTGAGGATCTGCCTGGCTCTGACGTTGAGAGGCTCCTGATGTCTTCGGGAGAATCTCACTCAGAGCAAGTGGCGGATTCTCTCAAGAAGTTGAAGTTGAGAAAGAAGAAGAAGCAAGTCTCGGGCGCTCAGAGGGCGAAGAGGAAGAAAGCGAGAGAACAGGCGGCAAACACGGCGGACGCTACCAACACCACCTGTCAATCGGCTAATGCGACTGGGAAAGAGGCGCAGGCAGGATCTGAGAAATCAGATCTTGCCAGTACCTCTGGAACGGTTGCTAAGCCGGGGCAGGCAGTTGGAGGCGATACACCGAAAGCCACCAGACTCTCGGGAGCGCAAGCGAGAAAGAGACAACGAGCGAAACTCATCGCTCGGAACATCAACTCGGAACTCCAGCAACAGGGCAGATCTACTCCGGTAAAACGGAGCAGAGCTGAACTAACGCCGGAGACTCCTGAGAAAGACCAGGCTGCTAAGCGATATCGCCAGCAGGCTGCAGGGCCATCATACAGCGGAGCCACATCTGCCGTTAAGATGGCCATCACACACCCCGATCATCCAGAAGTAGAGATTACGGAAGAGCAGTCATTGCTAATCCAGGCCTCTATCATGGACTTGATCGGAGATAATTTGGGTCAAGGACTCATCAAACCAGCCTTCAGTGGAATCCGCCTAGAGGAGGGAGCAGTGATGTTGTACTGCTCAGACGGATACACTGCTGGCTGGATCAACTCCATAACTGGAGATCTGACTCCCTGGGACGGAGCTAGGCTGAAAGCAGTTTCAGCTCAAGAACTGTCCCGAGGAGTCAAGGCAATCTTCACTGCCCCCGACATCTTGAAGAAAAAGACTTCTGAGGATATCCTCCGCAAGGTGGATGGACAAAACGAAGGCCTGAGTACTTCAAAATGGAAAGTCATCAGCGCAGAAGAGCTGGAAAAAGGAAAGAGGATGGTGGTTCGGATAGATCGAGACTCATGGTCAACTATCGAAGCCAGAGGGAGACATATCAACCTCGCCTTCGGTAGAGTGCCCATAACGAGTCTCGAGAGGAAATCCAAGCCCTAGACTCCTACACCCTCTTACACCAACCAGTAGATGACGAACGTGGTACAAATAAACCTACACCACTCCAAGGCAGCAAGTGCCACACTCGCCAAAGTCATCCTGGAAAAACAAATCAAGGTAGCACTCATCCAAGAACCATACGTGGTGAAAGGAAGAGTAGCTGGACTTGGATCTACCCAAGGGACTGTCATTTATGACAGTTCCACGGAAAACCCACGCGCATGTATCTTTGTCAATAAAAACATCCATTGCTTACCATTATGGAACTATACGACAAAGGACATAGCTGCTGTGAGGCTAAAACTTCAAATGAAGGATGAGAGGAAAGACTACATCTTTGCATCGTGCTATCTTCCATTTGAAGAAACTAACCCAATCTCGACGGAGCTCCAATCCCTGATAGACCATGTGGAGAGAGAACGAGTGCAGCATGTTCTTGGCATGGATGCAAACGCACATCACTACGCATGGGGAAGCAGCAACATCAACAATAGAGGTGAGTGTCTACTTAACTTTATATGTAATTATAACCTAGTTATTTTAAATGTAGGTAAAAAACCAACTTTTGTAACTAGGAACAGATCAGAGGTGCTGGATATAACCGTAGCATCTCAGGGAATGATGAGAATCATTCATAACTGGAATGTACCTGATGAAATGATCTCATCATCTGATCATCGGTACATCTTCTTCAGTATAAAGAATGACCCTGGCCCACCCACATCATATCGTAATCCCAGGAAAACTGATTGGGGGCTTTACAGAAGGCTCCTGAAAAGTGAACTGGAGGGCATGAATGTGGGTATAAAGGACAGCAGAGATCTGGATGAGACGGCACTGAGACTTCAAGGTGCCATTCTCAAAACTCTGGATAACAGCTGTCCTGTGGTCAGGAGATCTACCACCAAACAACCTGTTTGGTGGAACAAAAAACTAGACGGTCTTCGCAAGAAGACTCGACGACTCTGGAATAAAGCAAAAAGGAATGGAAATAGGGAAGCCTATTATACATCTCTCACTGCATACAACACAGAGTTAAAAAAAACCAAAAGGAGCTCCTGGAGAAAATTCTGCGAGAACATCGAAAATTTCGATGGAGCCGCGAGACTCCAGAAGCTAATGGCAAGGGACCCTTTCTTTGGAATAGGTAACATGGCCAAACCGGATGGCAGCTACACCACCAATGGTGAAGAAACCCTGGAAGTTCTGCTAAACGCCCATTTCCCTGAACATAGAAGCGCGTCCGCAGGCCCCCCTTCATCAGGCCTAAACGTAGAACTCAGATCGAGGCCTACTGAGGCGGACTGGAGGGAGGCCAAGGCGGTCGTATCTATGGAAAGGATACAGGCGGCAGTACGAACTTTCAAACCATTCAAATCACCAGGGCCAGATGGAATCTATCCAGCATTTCTGCAAGAAGGA
>NW_007380963.1:14774-15566 GCF_000475195.1 Diaphorina citri | reverse complement strand
ATTTAAAAAAAAAAAAAAAAACGGGTTACCTATACTTTTCAGTGTTCTCTTTGTATTAGAACTGTTTTGTTAACCCAGACACCTAAATGGAAATGTCTCATCTCGCCCATCTGATATGAGGGACATACTACGGGGTGGGCATGCTACGACACAGGCAAGAGTCTAATGTAGCAGTTGTTTCATTTCTACGAAATAAAAACGGTGGTGAAACACCCATTTTTATTTTACCCACTAAAAAACTTTATGTTATACCTAGTTGGTATAGAGACGTTTGGCCATGGTTTGGCATTCTCTGCTAAGGTCAAAAAAAAAAAAATAATAAAAAATAAATAAATAAATAAATAAAATAAAAATAAATAATAATAATAAAAACAAATCTTATAGGGACGTTAAATCCCCAATAAGTAGTCCATACTCACATTTGTTTCTCGGAAGAAGCCTTGATTCGCGCTCCCCGCTCACTGCCTCTCTGGGTACCACCACGTTCACTTCCTCCCTGGGGGGCACCACGTTCACTCCCACCGTCACATTGAGCGCGACTCCTGTGTCTACGTCTACGATGTCTGGAGGAACAGCGCGAGTGTTCGCTCTCATTATCCGAACCGCGCTTACCCCGAGAACTGCGCCTTCTCCTGAAAATTAGCGCGTAGCGCACATAATTATGATTAAAATTTAAAATAGAATAAATTAGAATATGAATAGAGTAGATTAGCGCTGAGCGCGTCTGCGATGTCTGAAGGAACAGCGCGAGTGTTCGCTTTCATTATCCGAACCGCGCTTACCCCGAGAACT
>NW_007380963.1:7217-14238 GCF_000475195.1 Diaphorina citri | reverse complement strand
ACGCTTGATGTGGCCTGTGGCGTGGCATGCCCATCCCGTAGTTTGCCTTTCGTCAGATGGGCGAGAAGGGGCACAATACTTCCCATTTAGGTGCTGGGTCAACACGGGAACACCAGAAAGTAACCCGTTGAAATATTTGCAATCGAAAAACGAGTACAAATTTTTGTCGATGGTGGGATTCGAACCCGGGACCTTCTGCATGGCAAGCAAGCGCGTTACCACTGGACCAACCGTGCCCCCATAGCGCGTTACCACTGGACCAACCGAAAATAGAATATGTATACCTTGTTTATTTGTTTATCCAGCCGGGGTAGGATGCCAAAATGAGACTTAAAAGTCCCTTCACCCCAGCAGTCTAAACAAGGTCTTGTGTATTTTGGCATTTCATGGAATAATAAATATTTTACGATACATTGTACACAAAAGAACTTTGGCCTTCGGTTGCTGGATCAACAGCAATTTATTGTAGAATTTCAAAGCTATTCAGTATTCGGCCGAATTTCAGCCTGCGTCAATGCTTTATTAGCATATTTTTGAAATCGGTCAGGTTTCCTCGATCGATTTTTTTTGCCGATTATGTCCGTTTTTCGGCCAACTATGTCAAATGTTCAAATCTTCTAATGTTGTTGTTGTTGTAGCGGCTTTAGCTTTCGCCGAATGGCGATAGCAGATCTTCTAATCAGCCTGCTTCATTAGCATATTTTTGAAATCGGTCAGGTTTCCTCGATCGATTTTTTTGCCGATTATGTCTGTTTTTCGGCCAACCATTTCAAATGTTCAAATCTTCTAATCAGTTTGGTCAATTATTACATATTTTAGGCCGCGCTAAAAAGTGGTTTTTGGACTATTCTCGGAAACGAAGCCCAAGTTAGGAAAATGACCCACAGAACCTTGTTGGAAATTATGAGATCTACCTACCCTGAGCCGTTGTCAGTGTTCAATTCAATTCAATTATTTTTATTGTTCAAATACATGATAGTATGTTAACAATGTTTATACATAATACAATTAGAAACACAAATATATATCTATAATTAAAGTAAAATATCTGATGTAAAATGGATATGGATATGTACAGAGACATGTAAAATGGATATGTACAGAGACAAGTGTTCTTATGGCGCACCCTGTATATTTTATTTCTTACCTGCGGCAATGTTTAGATTCATTGCTAGACCGCGACTCGACGCTGGAAGACCGCTTCTTTCGCTGACTGGAATGTCGGAATGTATGCACTCCGGCTGACCGTACACTGCGGGGGCTCTGTGAGAATAGGCCCCGGGGTTGATGGGGCCCGGTGACGGTAGAGGTGACCCAGGGAGCACTACGTGTGGAACGAGGGGAATCTGACCGCGTTGGATGATAGCCCCTGGAATTAGAGGGATAGAATAGATTAATTTAGCCTGAAGACGATTTGTGAGAATAGGCCCCGGGGTTGATGGGGCCCGGTGACGGTAGAGGTGACCCAGGGAGCACTACGTGTGGAACGAGGGGAATCTGACCGCGTTGGATGATAGCCCCTGGAAATAGAGGGATAGAATAGAATAAGGCTCATTTCACACTGAGCGGATTTTTACCGCCTGCAAAATCCGCGATTTCTTTCACACACAGCGGTTTACATTTACGTAGGTAACACTTCAAGAAATTAAAAATTATTATCAATATTCCTTAAATCACAACACTTCTAATATGACTACTACTGCAGCGGAAAAAAAAACCGCGATCGCGGGTCTAAATTTCTGCGGACGTCCAGCGGATCCGCAGGGAAAACGCGCGGATTTCACTAGAATACCACTGTGTGTGAAAGGACTCTAATTCAGCCTGAAGACGATTTGTGAGAATAGGCCCCGCGGTTGATGGGGGATTGAAATAGTATAAATCTTGTTTGAAAAAGAATTATGTTGGATTTCACCAATTATTTAATTAGAGATTTCACTAATGGGAGAAATTTCAATAGGCCCCGCTCACTAGAATACCACTGTGTGTGAAAGGACTCTAATTCAGCCTGAAGACGATTTGTGAGAATAGGCCCCGCGGTTGATGGGGGATTGATATAGTATAAATCTTGTTTATCCTGCTGAAAAAGAATTATGGTGGATTTCACCAATGATTTAATTAGAGATTTCACTAATGGGAGAAATTTCAATGGTCTAAAAAGGAGTTTTGATCCAAATAAATAATAATACAGTCGAACCTGAATAAACGAGACCTGGATAAAGGAGAAACCTGGATAAACAAGAAATTTTCAAATCCCCTTCATTTTCGGGCCAAAAACCTGGTTTAACGAGAAAATAAATCCCACGCTCATATAAATAACCTCTATAAACGAGAAAAAGTTATATGAAACCTCTTTAAACGAGAAACTCCTTAAACGAGAAACCTCTTTAAACGAGAAAAATGACCTAGTCCCTTGGTTTCTCGTTTATCCAGGTTCGACTGTATATAATAATAAAGCTCACTTACACCCTATTAATTCTCTGAATCCCATTTGAAGATGTTGAATATTTTGTTGATTTCTTTTTAACGGGACTAAAAGAATTAATTTGTAATGATACTTTATTTATTTGTAATAACAATTTTACATGGGCCTCTTCTAAAGGGTTTCTACAGCGTTGCCGTACTCTTTTGATCCAAATAGGAATTTTTAAAGTCTTCCTTTTTGGACCACTCAAAACTCCCTTTTTGGACGATTAAAAATTCTCCCATTAGTTAAATCTCTCATTAATGAGATTCGAACCCAGCACCTCCAGATTGAGAATTTTGACCACTCGGCAACAGATTCTACATACATGTTACTACACCAGGAAAATATTCAAGGGTTACATTCTGCGCGTATTTTGGGGCAGCTCAAAAAAAAAAAAAAAAAAAAAAAAAAAAAAAAAAAATTTTACTCAACAGAAAATATTATTTCTTGTCTCGGTGGTGTAGTGGTCGAAACGCTTCGCCTGGTAAACAGGAGGGCGTGGGTTCAATCCCAGCCGAGGTATGGAATTTTATCCTCAATATAATTTGAGAATTTGACCACAATAATAGTAGTAGCCTACTGCTGGAGTGAAGGGACTTTTTCAGTCCTATGCGAGCAGTATAAATAAGCACTATTATTATTATTATTATTATTATTTTATTACTAAATCCCAGCCGAGGTATGGAATTTTATCCTCAATATAATTTGAGAATTCGACCACAATAATAGTAGTGGCCTACTGCTGGAGTGAAGGGACTTTTCAGTCCTATGCGAGCAGTATAAATAAGCATTATTATTATTATTATTTTACTTACATAGAACTGACAGGCTGAGGCACGGACACACTCTTCATCTCACTCCCACTGTACACCCCCTCCAATCCGCCCCTACTGGACGACCGCACAAACCCCTCCTGCCCCCCCTCTTCCTGGGGAGGGTGTTCTTCCCCCCCTTCGCTACGCCTCTGGTATCGCTTGCTGGGGGTGCGGGTGAAAGAGGGGGGGTTTCGGGTCATCTGAGAGCCCCGCCCTCCGCCACTGAACTTGTCCCCGCGGCCTGAACTGTGGACAGAGAGGGGAATGGAATTAAAATAAAGTGGAATAGAGTAGAATACGTCGAAATAGAATAGATGTGAAATAGAATAGAAATGACGTGAAATAATTCTAGAATAGATGTGAACAGAGAGTAGAATAGAATAGAATGAAAATAGAATAGAAATAGAAAAGAATAGAATGAAAACAAAATAGAAAATAATGAAAACATGTAGAATAGACTTGAAAAGGGAAAGAATAGAATTGAATAGAATTAACATGGAGTACAATAGAATTGCTGGGGGTGCGGGTAAAAGAGGGGGGGTTGCGGGTCATCTGAGAGCCCCGCCCTCCGCCACTGAACTTGTCCCCGCGGCCTGAACTGTGAACAGAGAGAATAAAATGAAAGTAGAACAGAATGCAATTAAAACAGAATAGTAAATAATTGAAAGAGAATAGATTGCTGAAACTTTGGATTTAAGCTCTAGGGACCTCAAAACGTGTTTTGGCACTAAAAACTGACCATCGAAAATTTGACCCGATTACATTAATTACTTTCCTTCCTATAGGATAAGGAAAGTAAAAATATTTGATAGAAGGGATCTGTGACAACGGAGAGGTCTTATCGTCCCGAAATCGAAGAGAGAACTCTAGAACGGGATGGGAAACTTACCATAAATAGGAGGCCACTTTGATTTTGTTCCGGAGGACCACAATACCGGCAGGTGTTAAACCAAGGAAATACTCGATACTGTCTTCACCCTGAAATATAGAGAAATATAAAATTAGCCAACTAATATTAAGTACTTTTTAACATTCAGCGTCACGGGTGTTTTCATCGAAATAGTTCCGTGGACCAATGAAAAATGACGGTAGGTCAAACCCGCGTTTGAAAGACTTATCCAAAAAGTGCCACTTCAGTGAGAAGAACCTGGTTTTGGATGCCACCACTGGATGGGCTCTAGGGCCCACAAAAAAGAGTTGATAATAATATGAAATTAAACTTTTGTGACATACTGTAAGTAGAAATCACTTACCAACACAGGATGCAGATCCACCCCGTATAGCGGCAAATTCTTCACCCGATCCAAATAGTTGAGTTCGGCTTGACTCGGCGTCTGACCCGACAGGTCCCGATGTAGTTCGGCCACTCTCGACTCGAGTGCTGCGCTCTGGTGGGAAGTGAACCGAAACTCGGACACGTAACCTGGCGAGTGACGACGGGGATCGTAATCCCCCAGCTCCGCTGTGAACAGACACAGAAGGGTTAATTAAAAAAGAAAAAAATATCCTTTGAAGAGACATACAAGGGTTAAAGTTTCATTTTGTGTGAAGATACACAAATTTATCATTATGTTTGAAGGGTTAAATTTGATTGTTATTTATTTGTACCTAGGTATTTATTAACCGGCAGGTGTTAAACCAAGGAAATACTCGATACTGTCTTCACCCTGAAATATAGAGAAATATAAAATTAGCCAACTAATATTAAGTTTATTTATTATTTTTTTTATATATATAAGTTTCCATTTATTGGTATTTCAGAACAATTCTCTCATCAAATAAATTGTTAACAAATGGTATACCCATCCGTAAAAGCCGGAGCTTGTGCCACGAAGTAATTTTTAACATTCTGATTCAGCGTCACGGGTGTTTTCATCGAAATAGTTCCTTGGACCAATGAAAAATGACGGTAGGTCAAACAGCTATAAAAAATCACCAGCTAAAGATAATCCTGACCCAAAAGACAAAACTTGAACGGACCACACCAATTGAATCCGTGTGCGGTACAGGCAGCATCGGGTCCTAGAAAATGACAAGCTCAGGTGTACAGCTAC
Source organism: Diaphorina citri (assembly GCF_000475195.1). Classification (NCBI taxonomy): domain Eukaryota; kingdom Metazoa; phylum Arthropoda; class Insecta; order Hemiptera; family Psyllidae; genus Diaphorina; species Diaphorina citri. The sequence goes on along the minus strand of NW_007380963.1, from coordinate 8,905 downwards.
AGCATACTATGCACCGGTCCACCGGAGAACAGTATACTGTACCCTTGGCGCTGAATGTGTTAAGAGATAAGAGGTAAAGAGGGAACTATAATCAGTGAGGTCTTATCGTCCCGAAATCGAAGAGAGAAGGAAGACGGGATAGGAGAAAGCCAGCCGTTCCGAGAACGAACTTTAGGATTTCTCTTTAGGACAAAGTTTACCAGAGGCGGGAATCGAACCCGCGTTTGAAAGACCAAAGAGTGCCACTTCAGTGAGAAGAACCTGATTTTGGATGCCACCACTGGATGGGCTCTAGGGCCCACAAGAAAGAGTACTGCTGGAGTAAAGGGACTTTTCAGTCCTATGCGAGCAGTCCTATACGGAAATAAGCACTATTATTATTAAGAACTGTTATTTTTTTCTTTCCTAAAAAGGGGATCGAACCCGGGACTTTCTGCATCGCAAACAACCGCGATACAAATGGAATAAACGATCTCATATCGCACATCTAATGGGATAACGTAACTTCTTTGAAGAAGATATAGGTTCAACACGTTGACTTCCATTCGTCACTGAGCTAACAGGGAACCACCCTCACCATTCGGAATGCCAGAGGGAGAAAAAATGTGTTGAAATAAGAGAGAAGGCTATAAATTTATCTAAATTGCCTAGCTTTCTCTCTCTCTCTCCTTTGATTCCTCTCTCTTCCCCTCTTACTTACTCTATTTCATCAGTCTCTCTCTCCTCCCCCTCCTGTTCCTCTCTCTCTTCTTTAATACCTCCCTCTCGACCCTCTCTTTCCTCTTTCTCTCTCCCCATCTCACTTTTTATTTCATCTCTCTCTCTCCCCTCCCTCCCTCTCTCTTCTCTCTTCGATTTCGGGACAATAAGACCACAACAGCAGTTACAGTTCCCTCTGTCAAACCTCCAGAAAAAAAAAAAAAAAAATCAAAGGCTTCATGAGAAATAAAGGAAGGACGGACTAAAAAGGCAACTAATAGAAATAATTCCAACTTGGAATTTCTAAGCAATGTACATACGCATATTGTACATGCATTGTTGTATAAGGTACATGTACCAAATTTCGCCATGGGCTTCAATTTCACCATCCTTCTTACATTATTTATGCATATGCAGGACCAATATAATTGGGAGCAAGAGGAACCCCACATCCAAATGTAATCTAAATTCTAAGTTACTACTCGTAAACTTATTCTACGTTAACTCTTTCTTTCCACCCCCCTTTTATATTCGTAGGTATTGATGTAAATTGTTCATGTAAAAGCATTAAAACAATGCATTTAAACTTTTTTATTCTTGGGTATTTATTTAAATTTTTAATTTAAAAGCATTAAAACAATGCATTAAAACAAAAAATTAAAAAAAAAAAAAAAAAAAACATTTCATTTAATTTTAGGTAACAACTTTTGTTTGTACTTACCTAGTGATTTCTTCAAGCAACTTGCAAGGATCCACAGCATAGAACTTAACCCCAAAGTACAGCGTGAGTGAATCTTTCCCTGAAAAGATATATAAAAAAAAAATTACATATTATTCAATATAGGTAGGTCAGGGGTTTCCAACTTCTATGTGCATGCGGGCCACATGCTACATTCGGAGGTACTTCGCGGGCCACATATGTACATAGGGGAGCACCCCCCCCCAACTTTTCATAAATGGAGTCCGATCGAATTTTGAGCGCCGCAGGG
>NW_007380963.1:2986-6668 GCF_000475195.1 Diaphorina citri | reverse complement strand
CCTGATTTGAGGAACACCGTATAGCCGTATACACTATATATATAGGTACTTGGATATTAAAATTTTTCGCAAGTTTGTTTTCACCATTTGTTGTTTCTCAATTAAATACACAATAACTCTCTTTTCACTGGGCGGGCGTGTGTACTCTTAATTAAAAGTTGGATCTCGTGCAGGGGTTTCCAACTCCCATGTGTATGCGGGCCACATGCTACATTGGGAGGTTCCCCGCGGGCCACATATGTTCATAGGGGAGCATTGTAGGAACACCCCCCCCCCCCTCTAACTTTTCAGAAATGTAGTCCGATCGAATTTTGAGCGCCGCAGCCGAAATTTTGCGAAAGTATTCTCCGATTGTAACTGAACACCAAGCTCAATGATAACTACACTGGTCAGAGTGGTCAGACCAGAGTTCAATGCCCAGCGAAGTCAGACCTTTTTTAGCATGCAAACTTTTTTTTTACATTCATGTAAGTTTGTACAAAAACCGCGAATGTACAAATTCGCGGGCCAAGAAAATGGCGATTTCGCGATTATGTTCGCGGATTTCGCGATTATGTTCGCGGATTTCGCGATTATGTTCGCGGATTTGGCGATTATTATGGTCGCGGATGGCGATTTTGTTCGCGGATTTTGCGATTATGTTCGCGGATTTGGCAATTATGTTCGCGGATTCGCGTCCCGAATCGACGCGATTATGTTCGCGGATTTGGCAATTATGTTCGCGGATTCGCGTCCCGAATCGACATTTTGGATATTTGGCAAGCCTAATTAAAATAGAATAGATTGAGTAAAAGATATGCATTCTGGTTATTAGAAGAATAAAAGTTGAATCTGAAGCCAAAAGTCAGAAAAGATCTTTATTCAAATTTTATTTGCCGTTCTGATAAAAAGTTCAAACAGTTGTGACGTCAGGATATGCATTCTGGTTATTAGAAGAATAAAAGTTGAATCTGAAGCCAAAAGTCAGAAAAGATCTTTATTCAAATTTTATTTGCCGTTCTGATTAAAAGTTCAAATAGTTGTGACGTCAGGATTCAAGTCATGGGCAGACACGCATGCGCACAAACGCATTACACTAGTGTCACCTGCAAAGGGAGCTTGCTTAGGAGAGTTTATGTCACGTCATCACGTACGTAAGCGTAGGTCGTGATCCTATCCAATGGAGCAGTTGCAAATGGGTAAAAATTATAACTAAATGGTCGATTCCTATGTAAAAGTTGGGAAAAATCCAAATCCGAGATCAAAACTCCGAAAAAGTAACTTTAAAAGGTCGAAAATTCAATTTTTAATTGCCGTTCTGATGAAAAAGTTCAAAGAGTTGTGACGTCAAATTTCACATTAAAATGCGCAGAAACGCTTGCGTACAAACAAACAAAGCGGGAGTCATGAATTATGACGTCATTGCCTACGGGAGCGTATGCCGTGACGTCAAACTTCACAATTTACCGGTATTTTTTAAATCGATTTATCTCGGGCTCCAGAAGTCGTAGAAGAAAAAGAAAAATTCCGTTGGTCCTCGTTTTTCCTGCTCTATGACTTTGAAACATCACCCAAGTAAGCGCAACTGACCTATTAGCCAATCCTCATTTGCCACTGTGTTGAAAGAATCGGGCCAATGACGTTGAATTTTAGAAAGCTTTAGTAGTCAGGACCGTATTCAGGGGAGAGGCCGAACCCCCCCTCGAGCTTCATTTTTCTCCTTTACTGTAAGCCAGACTCCGAAAATGTGGAGCATCCACCCCCACCACCCCAATTAAGGTGCTAGGTCAACACGAGAACACCAGAAAGTATCAAAGTAGCCTGTCGAAATATTTGCAAATAAAATATGAGTGATTTTTTTTTTTTTTTTTATGGTGGGATTTGAGCCTTCTGCTTGGTAAGCAAGCGCGTTAGCACTGGGCCACTGGGCTAACCTAACCGTCACAGACAACACTTACATTGGACATGCTACATGATCGACACAACACTTGTACAGATGTTTGCATGCAGACCGGGACGGTGTCTCGAACCCGTAGGTGTTCTCCTCGTCCTGGAAATGAGTACATGAGAAGGTTAAACATGGAAACGAAATGACATGCAAAGGCTGGGTTCGAATCGATTCGATGAATCGATACTTTCGTTTTGATTTCCCATCCCTATCGTGGAGCAATAACTATTAACTTTTATATGCTTGTACAGTGTGTACAAAGTATAGAGGGAACCGTAACTGCTAAGGTCTTATACTTACATTGGACGACATAGGCTCCCAATTCCGCGCTAAGTTCAAAGGACACCGGTAGTCTGCCCTGTAGTATGTCCTGCTTGATTTGCAGGAAGAATTGATACCTGTAACATGATGAAATAAAAGATATTAGAAAGTTTAAAAAAAGAAGAAGTATTTTATTACTGAACCAAACCAAGACAGGAATTTTAATCGTGTTAAGCATAAATGCTTGTCACAAATGTCGTTCCCCTCTTAATACACTAACGCTAAATTTTATGACTTGGACTCGAACCACCAACCTCCAGATCCAGAGTCCACCGTGCTAACCACTACACCACTGAGGTTGGTTTACCTCTGAACCGAGTAGCACGTCTAGGTATTGGTATTGGTAAAGGTAGGGCCACCGGCTTTAATAAACGCCCTTGGTCACTGCGACCTGGTTAGATCTTTTGTGACACGGCACGTCTAGGTACCTACATAATTTGGCATTTAGTGTTGATACATAGGTAATTGGGAATTTTGAATAACTGGATATCGCCTCAGGCCTCAGGTAGGAAAGATTTAATGGGATTTCAAGGAGATTTAATGGATTATTGGGGGATTAGAGCAGAAGAGAGGTGGGTTGATTAGAAAGTCAGGAAAACAGCATATCCCCAGGCGCTTGCAACGAGCACTAATTGGCCACCTACGCGTCCTTTACATATGAAAACGGAAATTGGCTATTTGAGTCCGTTTGGGCGTTGGGAACATATTTTTCCATCAATATTGGCTAATACGTGAGTGCGTCTACCTTATTTGACGTAGGTATGTTAAGTGCATAATATGCTATTATGTATAGGTGAACACTGAACATGTCAATATGAAGTGAGCTTTTGATAGACTACCTGTACCTATTGAACCTATTGGCGAATTCCGAGTTAGATGGTGTAGTAGTCAAGACGCTCGCCTGGTAAACAGGAGGGCGTGGGTTCAATCCCAGCCGAGGTATGGAATTTTATCCTCAATAAAATTTGAGAATTTGACCACAATAATAGTAGTAGCCTACTGCTGGAGTAAAGGGACTTTTCAGTCCTATGCGAGCAGTCCTATACGGAAATAAGCACTATTATTATTAAGAACTGTTATTTTTTTCTTTCCTAAAAAGGGGATCGAACCCGGGACTTTCTGCATCGCAAACAACCGCGATACAAATGGAATAAACGATCTCATATCGCACATCTAATGGGATAACGTAACTTCTTTGAAGAAGATATAGGTTCAACACGTTGACTTCCATTCGTCACTGAGCTAACAGGGAACCACCCTCACCATTCGGAATGCCAGAGGGAGAAAAAATGTGTTGAAATAAGAGAGAAGGCTATAAATTTATCTAAATTGCCTAGCTTTCTCTCTCTCTCTCCTTTGATTCCTCTCTCTTCCCCTCTTACTTACTCTATTTCATCAGTCTCTCTCTCCTCCCCCTCCTGTTCCTCTCTCTCT
>NW_007380963.1:0-2771 GCF_000475195.1 Diaphorina citri | reverse complement strand
GAAGTCGTAGAAGAAAAAGAAAAATTCCGTTGGTCCTCGTTTTTCCTGCTCTATGACTTTGAAACATCACCCAAGTAAGCGCAACTGACCTATTAGCCAATCCTCATTTGCCACTGTGTTGAAAGAATCGGGCCAATGACGTTGAATTTTACTTACCTAAAGCGAGAGCTAATGATATCTGGCGGGGGATTGGAGGACACTTGGACCAATCGGAAGAAGCTATGATGATCGACACAACACTTGTACAGATGTTTGCATGCAGACCGGGACGGTGTCTCGAACCCGTAGGTGTTCTCCTCGTCCTGGAAATGAGTACATGAGAAGGTTAAACATGGAAACGAAATGACATGCAAAGGCTGGGTTCGAATCGATTCGATGAATCGATACTTTCGTTTTGATTTCCCATCCCTATCGTGGAGCAATAACTATTAACTTTTATATGCTTGTACAGTGTGTACAAAGTATAGAGGGAACCGTAACTGCTAAGGTCTTATAAGACAGGATAGGAGAAAGCCAGCCGTGCCGAGAACGAACATTATCCCATCAGGATAAAATCCGCCCCGGGCGGGAATCGAACCCGCGGCCTAGCGCTTACAAGGGAGACGACGAGAAAAAAAAGTATGTGAAGTTACTTACAGTTTTATCACAGACTCTGATCATAAAGTATTTGCCTTTGGAGTAGATTTTCGTGATTTTGGGCCTGAAAACAACAAAATATAGCAATGTTGTAGATGTTATATTATACCTATGACTAATAGGTATAATATATATTACCAATAGTAACAAGCTGGGCCCGTCCCTCCGGGAATTTTTCGATCTTGGTTAAAGAAAATCAGTATTTATGTACCTACGTATTTTATTTAATATTAAGTTTATTATTATTCTTGATTTGATTTTTTAATTTTACTTTCATGTAATGATGAATACCTTGTTTATCGTCTAGGTATTGGTATTGGTAAAGGTAGGGCCACCGGCTTTAATAAACGCCCTTGGTCACTGCGACCTGGTTAGATCTTTTGTGACACGGCACGTCTAGGTACCTACATAATTTGGCATTTAGTGTTGATACATAGGTAATTGGGAATTTTGAATAACTGGATATCGCCTCAGGCCTCAGGTAGGAAAGATTTAATGGGATTTCAAGGAGATTTAATGGATTATTGGGGGATTAGAGCAGAAGAGAGGTGGGTTGATTAGAAAGTCAGGAAAACAGCATATCCCCAGGCGCTTGCAACGAGCACTAATTGGCTTTGGCATTTAAAGTGTTGATACATAGGTAATTGGGAATTTTGAATAACTGGATATCGCCTCAGGTAGGAAAGATTTAATGGGATTTCAAGGAGATTTAATGGATTATTGGGGGATTAGAGCAGAAGAGAGGTGGTTAGGCAGAGAAAAGTCAGGAAAACGGCATGTCCCCAGGCGCTTGCAACGAGCACTAATTGGTCACCTACGCGTCCTTTACATATGAAAACGGAAATTGGCTATTTGAGTCCGTTTGGGCGTTGGGAACATATTTTTCCATCAATATTGGCTAATACGTGAGTCCGTCTACCTTATTTGACGTAGGTATGTTAAGTGCATAATATGCTATTATGTATAGGTGAACACTGAACATGTCAATATGAAGTGAGCTTTTGATAGACTACCTGTACCTATTGAACCTATTGGCGAATTCCGAGTTAGACTCTCCCTTCTTTTCACGAAAAAAGTAAAAAATACTTAATAAAGTATATATATATTTTTTTTCATTTCCTTATTAAAGTATTCAATTTATATCATCCCTCCTTCTCCTCCTCTTCCCCCTCTTTTTCTCCTCGTATCTTCCTTTCAAATTCTCCTCTTTCTCATCTCTCCTTCGCCTTAATCTCTTCCTCTCTCTTCTTCAAAGTTCTCTGACTTCTTTTTTTTTCAAACTTTTCAGAGAAATCCAACAATATTCCAAAATGAGAAAAGCCATTTTATCCAAAAACGGCCTCTGCAGAGTTGGGCCCTCTTGAGTTAGGTACCACTGTTACTAGAGGGAGCTTGTTCGTTGAAAGTACATAATTACAAGGCAATAATAATATGATTACAGGGCAAATTCACGATAATTTCAGTCTCAAAATGTATACTCTACTTTTGAGAGTTTTGAGCATCGAACGAAAAGAACAAGGCTCGTGTAAAATTTATCGTGTAAGCATCGTCCCGTTAAATTTATTCAGGTGAAATTTCAATGTTCAAAATATAAAAGGGGAGAGCTATTAAATCAGGCTTGTCCAACCCGCGGCCCGCGAGCTCATTTTTGCGGCCCGCGAAGGCCCGCCTAAAAAAAAAATTGAACGAAAATGGGAAATAACAGTAAATATACTAAATAAAATAATTAATGCATGAAAATTCTCAAATTTATAAAAATTATCCCAGTTTACCTTACAAATTTCGTAGTTAGTTTCTAATTCTATTAGGTACCATCAATTATAATTACATTACACCAGGCCATCCCCCCCCGTGAGTTGAGTTTTTACGGCCCGCCAACTCTCTACCTTGGTCTCTTGCGGCCCTCGGGTGCCCTAAGGTTGGACAACCCTATATTAAATGCTGTGTAGTTTAAAACAAAAATATAAATTAGGAGTAAATGGGCCGATCGGCCGATCTTTAAGTTGTTGTTGTTTTTTTAGTCGTTAACATTAAGATAATTAAATAATTGAAAATTCAAAGGCCAGCCTAGTTAGCTTAGTTGGTAGTGCGTCTGCCTTGTAAGCGCTAGGCCGCGGGTTCAATTCCCGCCCGGG
>NW_007380962.1:0-17827 GCF_000475195.1 Diaphorina citri | reverse complement strand
TTTCGGCGGGACAGTCCCGCTTTAGAGCCTCTGGTCCCGCTGTCCCGAGAAATCCTCTGGGGACGCTAAAATGTCCCGATTTCGCCCAAAGTCCCGATATTGTCCCGCTTTAGCTGGTTCGAACCTAATATTATCATTGAGAGCAATGAGCTCGGGAAAAAGTCCATTTTACGATTCCAATATTGTACAGTATTATGTATCAAAATATTTGAAAATAAAATGTAGGTATATTGACTGTGTAGTGCAGAGGCAGGTTGTAACATAGGTCTTTGTGTTTTTTATGTTTATACCTACCTAGTTAAGTGGGTATATAAACACATTTTATACTTAGGGTATAAAATATTATGGTCACCCTAGGTATAACCCACGATGCCCCTAACAGCCTGTGAACCCGATAGTTTTGTATGGAAAACATACCATCTAACTCTCATTATATGCATATTGAACACTTTACACTATTAGGTAGATAGGTTAGGTACCTATACTCTTCACTCCTAACACTTGAAAGTCAATTAATCTGTCACGCGCTAAATTGCACCCTCCCCTCTCTTCCTTCTCTTCCTCCCCCGAAAACTGCCAGCATTATTATACGTACACTGTACATATTATGTATAATAATGCTTGTACAGTATGCCACTGAGAACACTCATATGAATTGGTGGAGATGCCAAAACTACAAATTGTAGTGGAGATGCCAAAGCTACGAATAAAAGTGGAGATGCCAAAACAACAAATATTAGTGCAGATGTCAAAGCTAGGAATTACAAGTAGTGGAGATGTCGAAACTACAAATATCAGTGGAGATGCCAAACCTACAAATACTTGAGATGTCAATGCTACAAATAGGAAATAGTGGAGACACCAAAACTTCAAAATATGTACGTATATTAGTGGAGATTACAAAACTACAAGATGCCAGCCTAGTTAGCTTAGTTGGTAGTGCGTCTGCCTTCAATTAATCTGTCACGCGCTAAATTGCACCCTCCCCTCTCTTCCTTCTCTTCCTCCCCCGAATCCTTCTCCTCCTCTTCTCTCCTGTTCTTCCTCCTCTTGCCTAAAACTGCAAGCATTATTATACGTACACTGTACATAAATGTATAAAAATGCTTGTACAGTATGCCACTGAAAACACTCATATGAATTGGTGGAGATGCCAAAACTACAAGTAGGTAAATACGTAGGTATTCCATACCTCGGCTGGGATTGAACCCACGCCCTCCTGTTTACCAGGCGAGCGCCTTGACCACTACACCACCGAGGTAGGTAAAACATACCATCTAACTCTCATTATATGCATATTGAACACTTTACACTATTAGGTAGATAGGTTAGGTTGGTACTTAACATCTCGTAAACTCCGTCTATGTTGCGAGGAGACCTGAAACTTGTTCAGTTAGAGAGATGGGCTAGACGAGTTACGGTTATGCAAATATTGGCGCTGTGGTGCTACTGAAGTGAAGTGTCAGTGTGTACTAAATGCCCCGGATGGTCATTATTCCGGATGTCATATGCCCCCGGGGTCAGTGGGCTGGAGAGCCCCGTTTTGGGAAATTAGGAAACTAGAAAGTTGCCGAGGTATCGTAGGTATTCGATTGTGACTTTTTAGGCTGAACCAATGAGATTCCGCTTTGGACGTAGGTAAACACTTGCTCCACAAAGCGCAATCTCATTGGTTCAGCCATGTTTGACTATAAAAATAAGTCACATAATCGAATACCTACGAAATGGGTTTACAAACCCTCTTAAGCCAGCCTAGTTAGCTGGGAGGGTAGGGCATCTGTCTTGTAAGCGCTAGGTCGCGGTTTGGATTCCCGCCCGGTGCGAATTTTATCCTATAGAGATGAGGCTTGTTCTCGGAACGTCTGGCTTTCTAATATCCAGTGTTCCTTCGCTCTTCGCTTTCGGGGCGATAAGACCTTAGAAGTTACAATTTCCTCTGTCAAACCTCTTCAAAAAAAAGCTATTTTAAAAACCTAAATTACTTTACAACCTCCTGTAGTTTTGTATCTATTGACAGAATGACGTCCTGCACCTATTTAATAGACTGATGGTCAATTCTATTGTCCACTATTATAGTTTTTCCGCTCATCTGCGTCGTCATTTAACACAAAGCGCAATCTCATTGGTTCAGCCATGTTTGACTATAAAAATAAGTCACATAATCGAATACCTACGAAATGGGTTTACAAACCCTCCTAAGCCAGTCTAGTTAGCTTGGAGGGTAGGGCATCTGCCTTGTAAGCGCTAGGCCGCGGGTTCGATTCCCGCCCGGTGCGAATTTTATCCTATACAGATGAAACTTGTTCTCGGAATGTCTGGCTTTCTAATATCCAGTGTTCCTTCGCTCTCCGCTTTCGGGGCGATAAGACCTTAGAAGTTACAATTTCCTCTGTCAAACCTCTTCAAAAATATGCTATTTTTAAAACCTAAATTACTTTAAAACCTCCTGTAGTTTTGTATCTATTGACAGAATGACGTCCTGCACCTATTTAATAGACTGATGGTCAATTCTATTGTCCACTAGTTTTTCCGCTCATCTGCGTCGTCATTTAACGAACTATTTAACGAGATCGTTTATAATTGAAAATCATCATTTAACAAACTATTTAGCGAGATCATTTATAATTGAAAATCGTCATTGTAGTTTTGTATCTATTGACAGAATGACGTCCTGCACCTATTTAATAGACTGATGGTCAATTCTATTGTCCACTAGTTTTTCCGCTCTCATCTGCGTCGTCATTTAACAAACTATTTAACGAGATCGTTTATAATTGAAAATCATCATTTAACAAACTACCTATTTAGCGAGATCATTTATAATTGAAAATCGTCATTAACAAACTGTTTAGTGAGATTGTTGTTAATTGAAAATCATCGCTATTTCATCGCGAACACCTCGATAATTCGGACCAGTGTGATCAGTAATAATGATAACCGTGGTCACTCTGTAAAACCCCAAAAAAAAAAAAAAAAAAAAAAAAAAAAAAAAAAAACTAGGTACAAGTTTCTGTCATATGATCTAGGTAACTATGCATATTGGGTACGCCACTTGTGTCTGCCTTAAACATTCTCGATGTCTGTTCATATCTTTACTCTCTTCCCCTCCAAAAGTTCAAAATTATTTCCTCTCCCACCTATCTCCCGTCTCTTTCCTTCTCCTCTATTGAGTTCACCTTTCTCACTTCCACATCAATATAGGACGTACTGTCACTCCCCCCCCTCTCTCTCTCTATGATAACCGTGGTCACTCGGGCATAGGAATCATTGTGGACCAGGGCATGACTCATTAATTTGAATTAATTTATTTGAACCAGACGCGAACAAACGGAGGGGAATATTTTTTTTAATTTATCGAGTTTCCATTTATTTTTTGATCGACAAAACTCTCAGAACAAACCATTTTTTTATAAATGGTATACCCATCGCGATTCAGACATCACCATCGAAAGAAGTATTTTAAAGAATTTTTAGATTGAGTTTTACGGTCCCACAATCTAAGATTGAAGAAGGACAGGATATGAGAAAGCAAAAGAAGGGAATGTAACTTTATAGGGTTCTTTTTCTTTTATAAAGGGAAAAGAACCCTAAAGGTTTGATAGAGGAAACTGTAACTACTAAGGTCTTATCGTGCCGAAATCGAAGAGGGAATGAGGACAGGATAGGAGAATGCCAATCGTTCCAGAACAAACCTTATCTATTAAGGATAACGTTCGCCCCAAGCGAGAATCGAACCTCTCTTCTCCGGCCAGCCTAGCTAGCTTAGTTGGTAGTGCGTCTGCCTTGTAAGCGCTAGGTAGTAACGTTGTTGTTGTTTTCTTTTTTGATGCGTTTCTGTCGCATGGAAGATGTGGAGGAGAAATTCGAATCTGAAAACAGAGGAGGCGAAACATTGAAAATTTGGGGGGGAACATAGGTAATTTTGAAAAATTTCAATAATTGGGAAGAAATAAAGGAAATATTATAATTTTACTGGATGGAAAATTTATTATAGTAATTGTTAAATTATTATACCCTCTGTTCCCTATAGTCATCCAAATTAATCAGTTGATCGTTACAAAATTCGACCAAAGAAATGCACAAACAAAAGAAATTCACAGAAATCTGAAAAAGAACCATAATAATCATCACGCTTTTGCAACTTTTGCAGTGAAATTTTCAACATGAGCTTCAGTTTTACGTTTGGCAACACTTCATTCCAGATCAATACCGATGATCAAAAACCCAGTGCAAAAACTAACTAGAAGTTCTGATTTCTGGTATCAATTTTCATCAGGAAAAGAGGTGATGAGTTTTGTCAGTTGTTAAATGCCATTTGTACGAGTAATTATGTGTCCTGCAGACCCAGCGAGGGGTCTACATGAGATATGATGACTCAGAGGTCTGTACGACCTCGGTGCAATAGTTGCAACCAATTTAAAAACTCTTCAAAAGATTCTTGGATCGATTCAACAGAACTCGAGCTATTTGATTCTTTTAAGAGGTGTCATCTAGTATTTGCTAGCAAAGCACAGATGAAACAGCTTATCCTATGCACTATTGCAGTATGCACCAAATCCCAATAGATCACTGAAGTTAAGCAACATTCTGGGCAATCGAGTGCTGTTGACTTTTCCAGGCCCTATTCAAGTTGGGTGAGGTTAATGAAAGGAGGCGGGTGGCATGTCTCCCAATAGAGGGTAAAACCCCTGTCAGTCATCAAAACAGAAGTTCTACAGTGACGCTAAAGACCTTTACCAACCAATCAAAAGTTCTGAATATATGTTCTTTGAAAAGATGAACACCAGTAACTTAATACAAGATGAATCATGAATCTTCACAAAGTCACGTCAGAATCTATCAGTACATGTTCTTTTGAGTCAAATAAACTTTTATTTCCAGACACTCAGGCTCAGATCGTCTGACAGACAGTCGGAACGAATGTAGCAGAAAAATCTTCCGAACTAGGTCTGGAAGGCCTAGATTTGTCACACGGTCTGAGCGTAAGTGGATGGCATAAGTTAGTTGGTTCATTCAATTTCCACAAAAGCCACAAAAAAATAAATACAAAAAGATATCTCTCCTTTATTCTGCCGTCACCATTCTTATACAAGATGAATCTTCACAAAGTCACGTCAGAATCTATCAGTACATGTTCTATTGAGTCAAATAATCTTTTATTATGCCAGACACTCAGGCTCAGATCTTCTGACAGACAATCGGAACGAATGTAGCAGAAAAATCTTCCGAACTAGGTCTGGAAGACCTAGATTTGTCACACGGTCTGAGCGTGAATGGATGGCATAAGTTAGTTGGCTCATTCAATTTCCACAAAAGCCACAAAAAAATAAATACAAAAAGATATCCTCCTTTATTCTGCCGTCACCATTCAGCGAAAGCTAAATCCACTAAAACAACAACAACAACAACAACAACAACAACAACAACAACAACAACAACAACAACAACAACAACAACAACAACAAAAGCCATGCACATGCCCAAGGTGTTCTTACCTGTGTTTCCGTAACGCCTAGAAGTTTGGCCAGTTCCGATCTCTCCGACGACGACAAATACTTTTTACACTCAAACTGCCGCTCGAGCTCAAATATTTGCCGCCCTGTAAACGTGGTGCGCGCCTTTTTCCGCTTGCGCTCCGAGCCGCCGCCGTCCGAATACTGAGATTCGTTCTCGTTGGGCGAAACCAGAGACGGAATCGTTAGCAAGGACAGCGGTTGGGAGAGTACTTTGGAAGACCCGTTGAGGAGCGGGGAGGATGAGGAAGTAACGTTGTTGTTGTTTTCTTTTTTGATGCGTTTCTGTCGCATGGAAGATGTGGAGGAGAAATTCGAATCTGAAAACATAGGTAATTTTGAAAAATTTCAATAATTGGGAAGGAATAAAGGAAATATTATAATTTTACAGGATGGAAAATTTACTATAGTAATTGTTAAATTATTATACCCTCTGTTCCCTACAGTCATCCAAATTAATCAGTTGATCGTTACAAAATTCGACCAAAAAAATGCACATGCACAAACAAAAGAAATTCACAGAAATCTGAAAAAGAACCATAATAATCATCACGCTTTTGCAACTTTTGCAGTGAAATTTTTAACATGAACTTCAGTTTTACGTTTGGCAACACTTCATTCCAGATCAATACCGATGATCAAAAACCCAGTGCAAAAACTAAGTAGAAGTTCTGATTTCTGGTATTAATTTTCATCAGATACCCTACCCACTTATTCTAAATACCTCAGTTGAAAAATCCCGATTGAACGTAGGTAGGCACAAGCGAGGTTTATTTTAATGTTTGATCAAATGTTAATTTACAGTCAAATTCTACTTTCGCTGCTCGTAAAATTATGTTTGGCTCGTTTAGGCCATTAGAAGATAATTTAAGTACCTCATAATGTGACCCAAAACCATATCCACCCCAGCCCTTCCATTATTGGTAGGGAGGAGAATGACGTCGAAACAGAGATAAGGTGAGAGGATGGATATCTTCGACGTTTTATTAGGGTCTGGTAATTTGTTGTACGGGGTGGTTGTGTGTTCGAGTCCCGTTGAGGAGGGTTTTACTTGGAATGTCAGGTTTAAATCAAGTGATCGCACTCAATTCAGAAAATTGAATCTCAAGGTGTGTCTCCTTCCATAACTCTGATCCTAATCTACCATTCAAGTCTCTATTAACACTTTAACCCTCGCTTGCAACAGCTTTGAAACTCATAAAAACCTACGCTAACATATTATTTATTACAATTTGTTGACAGAATATTCATTAGGCATTAAACATGCAAGTTCAAAATTGTACCTGCGTCGATAGATGTGAATTTATTGTCAATCGATGTGAATTTATCGACGGCCGGTCGACTATGTTTTTACACATCTTCATAGTAGAAACCGTGTCAGTAGTGTAGTGGTCAAGGACGCTCGCCTGGTAATCAGGACTCAGGAGAGCTTCAGATTCAATCAATTTGATTGTGTTAACTATACCCAAACGCTTGTCACAAAAAATGTCATTCTCCACTGAATGGGCGTCGATAAACACTAATAATCTTCAAGAGATGAATTGGGCCACCAATTACATGCTTTTAATATGATTACCATCATAATGATAGGTATTTCTGAAATAACTTTGAATTCCATTGGAAAAAAAAATGATAATTTCATCAATTGCAATCATTTTTGTTTGCGTACTGCTTCCGCAGAAGGAAATTCGTTTTGGGAGCATTGTGCAGAAGATACTTGTGTGATTGGTTTTTGAGAATTTTGAGGAGTTATCTTCTACTTCTACTGTTTCGAAGATATAATATATTTGAATCCCAGAAGATTTTGGAAAGACAAACTGTTTCTAACTTACATCTAAAAGATAAGCCGGGCCGGTGCGAACGACCTTGCTCTTAAAACTTTGGTGCTGAAGCGCCTAATTCTAAACAAAAACGAGTTTTCATAGTGAATAGCTTAATCCTAGTGACCCAAAAAACACTACCTCGATCGAAAGTTATGACTTTGACAAGGAAAGTATAGCTTTTTTGTATATCTTCTTGATTTGATCCGAGGTGGTTATTAATTTTCACGCCACAGATCAGTAGAATACTAGAATGAAAAAGACCCTTTATGACCCATATTATTACTGCTCGTCTTAATTGTCATAGAGGAAAATGGTCTCTTTTCTCGGCCCTATTGAAGGACCTGTCACTGCCCTAAATCCTGGACAAGGATAGAGTATGAATTTTGTACCAGATGTCGAGCACTATTTATAGAACCAGATGGACCTAAAGGACCTGGACAAGGACCAGATGACTAAGGAGTGCAAGGACTATTTATAGACCGATAAAATATGGAGAAAGGCATGTGACGTTTAGTATCAACCGTTGGAGCACGTTTCAAAATAATTATTTTTTAATAATTCAATTTTCACTGATTAGTTTTTGTGTTGTTTGAAATAACGAACGTTCCGACCGGAAAAAGTTTTTTCTCCTGCACTCTCTTTTCCCTTCTTCCACATCCTCATTCTTCTCCTCCTCCTCATCCTCTTTCTTCTGATCCTTTTCCCCTTCTTTCTTCTCTGTTCCTTCTAAAATTGTAATACAAAATAAAGGTACCTACTTTGGCTTATAACTGGGTATAACCCACGATGCCCCTAACAGCCTGTGAACCCGATAGTTTTGTATGGAAAACATATAAATTACCTAATTTATCCCAGACTTTTTTACATTTATGAGACGACCTACTAATCTCAATAGTAAATAGTTCAATTATACAAAGGCTATTTGGGTTGAAATTCGACTAGCGACTACTAATCGCTCCAGATTCGTATCAGAGACAGAATGTGAGTCTGTTGAAAATGTGATTTTATTAAGCCATATTAGGTAAAAGGTATTATTGTTTGATGTCTGGAACTCTTGAATGTCATGAAATCAAGCTTAGTATAAGTAGGGATTCGGAATCTGAATAGGATCGAAGTAATTCATTGGTAGTTTCAATTTTAAGTATACCTAAGAGGTACTTACTTATCTACCCATGTTTTCTGGCAAATTTTTAAAAATACTTACATATACGTAGTTACCTAGCTAAGTATCCACTACTAAATTGTAACAATGTTAGGGAAATACGCATAAGTACCCATTACTTTGTTTTCCAGTTGAAATTATTAGATGTCGTCACTTTAGCAAGCTACACCCATTAAAGCAACCAATAGAGAATAAACACCGACAACTCCACCGCCAGGAACACAAGTTACATGACCTGATCTATCAACCAATAAATTAATCAATTTAAACAATGGCAAAAAAAAGAGAGAGAATCCGTTAAGCCAATTCCCAGCGCGAGAAATGGTCGCGAGGAGATTTAAATAGAGAGGATGTAAAGGGATGTGAGGTAGAGAGAGAGAGAGAAAGAGAGACAGAGAGAGAGAGACGGAGAGAGAGAGAGAGGGGGAGAGAGAGAGGGCCATAGAATGATCATTTTAGTGAGTGGGCCGTGGCTGAGCCACACTCACTCGTCTATATAATGTGCCATTTCCTGGACATTCCCTACTCGATTGACCTTTTCCACTTAACTCTCGTCTATGCACACACACACACGGACCATGCACACATTGTAAAATACAATAGGAGTATTTATTATGTGTTTTCGCCAGAGATGTACAGGGTGGTCCCGGTGATGTGATGGGTACCCTGTCCGAAATTCCGCTTCATCAGTAAATAGTTTCTCCAAATTAAATTAATCCCAAAGGCAAGGAAATTCTAAACCCTTCGTAGTAGATATTCTTCATTTTGTTCCTTTCATGGCGCGTAATACAATTCGTCTAAAAAAGGGTATTTTTGTGTGCTACCTAACGCTGTAATCCCCACAAATTTTACCATTTGTAAAATGCCTTTTTGCTTGCTACTTAATTAAATTAACGCTGTACCCGCAAGAAAGCTATCTCTATATTTGTTGATCGATTGTCATCTCAAATCCCATAGTTACTGAACACCGACAACTCCACCGCCAGGAACACAAGTTACATGACCTGATCCCAGCCAATAAATTAATCAATTTAAACAATGGCAAAAAAAAGAGAGAATCCGTTAAGCCAATTCCTAGCGCGAGAAATGGTCGCGAGGAGATTTAAATAGAGAGGATGTAAAGGGATGTGAAGCAGAGAGAGAGAGAAAGAAAGAGAGACAGAGAGAGAGAGAGAGAGAGAGACGGAGAGAGAGAGAGAGGGAGAGAGAGAGGGCCATAGAATGATCATTTTAGTGAGTGGGCCGTGGCTGAGCCACACTCACTCGTCTAGAGCGTCGATAGATGTGAATTTATTGTCAATCGATGTGAATTTATCGACGGCCGGTCGACTATGTTTTTACACATCTTCATAGTAGAAACTGTGTCAGTAGTGTAGTGGTCAAGGACGCTCGCCTGGTAATCAGGACTCAGGAGAGCTTCAGATTCAATCAATTTGATTCTGTTAACTATACCCAAACGCTTGTCACAAAAAATGTCATTCTCCACTGAATAGGCGTCGATAAACACTAATAATCTTCAAGAGATGAATTGGGCCACCGATTTCCAGATCCGAAGTCCTCCGCACTAACCACTACGTCCATGTCAGCTGGGTTATCTTGGAGATAAGTTCTCTTACGCCAAGTACACCAATAAGGTATTATTATTTCAGCTGGATCATCTTTTTCGGGCTCAACAGGTTCAACATCAGAAAGCCAAGAGGAACCACAGAGAGCTGGATCGAATTCGCCCAGAATCGAGAACTCTGGAGAAGACATGTTCATGGGAGTCTTGGGCCCTCGCGGTCTGTCAGAACCCGGCAGTAAGTAAGGATTATCTTGGGGAAAAATGTGTACTGAGCTTATTTCAGCTGGATCATCTTTTTCGGGCTCAACAGGTTCAACATCAGAAAGCCAAGAGGAACCACAAAGAGCTGGATCGAATTCGCCCAGAATCGAGAACTCTGGAGAAGACTGGTTCATGGAGGTCTTGGGCCCTCGCGGTCTGTCAGAACCCGGCAGTAAGTAAGGATTATCTTGGGGAGAAATGTGTACTGAGTACACACACACACACACACGGACCATGCACACATTGTAAAATACAATAGGAGTATTTATTATGTGTTTTCGCCAGAGATGTACAGGGTGATCCCGGTGATGTGATGGGTACCCCGTCTGAAATTCCGCTTCATCAGTAAATGGTTTCTTAATGGTTTCTTCAAATTAAATTAATCCCAAAGACAAGGAAATTCTAAACCCTTGACAATCGTAGTAGAGATTCTTCATTTTTGTTCCTTGCATGGCGCGTAATACAATTCGTCTAAAAAAGGGTATTTTTGTGTGCTAGCTAACGCTGTAATCCCCACAAATTTTACCATTTGTAAAATGCCTTTTTGCTTGCTATTTAATTAAATTAACGCTGTACACCACATTGTAAAATACAATAGGAGTATTTATTATGTGTTTTCGCCAGAGATGTACAGGGTGGTCCCGGTGATGTGATGGGTACCCTGTCTGAAATTCCGCTTCATAGTAAATGGTTTCTTAATGGTTTCTTCAAATTAAATTAATCCCAAAGGCAAGGGAATTCTAAACCCTTGACAATCGTAGTAGAGATTCTTCATTTGTTCCTTTCATGGCGCGTAATACAATTTGTCTAAAAAAGGGTATTTTTGTGTGCTACCTAACGCTGTAATCCCCACAAATTTTACCATTTGTAAAATGCCTTTTTTGCTTGCTACTTAATTAAATTAACGCTGTACCCGCAAGAAAGCTATCTCTATATTAGTTGATCGATTGTCATCTCAAATCCCATTGTTACTAATGTCTTAATCCATAAATAATGTTTCTGTGTAGGAGATTCAAAGAAACTGTTTTACTCACAAAGATTCTGCCTCGGCTATTCAAACAACATACAGTTTTATTCACAAAGTTCCTATCTCGTAGATTCAAGCAGTTTTACAGTCACCCTGTTTGACATCATCTCAAATCCCATTGTTACTAATGTCTTAATCCATAAATAATGTTTCTGTGTAGGAGATTCAAAGAAACTGTTTTACTCACAAAGCTTCTGCCTCGGCTATTCAAACAACAAGCAGTTTTATTCACAAAGTTCCTATCTCGTAGATTCAAGCAATTTTACAGTCACCCTGTTTGACGTTATTGGGTCCTCATTATAATCTGCATATTTATTGGTACTTAACATCTCGTAAACTCCGTCTATGTTGCGAGGAGACCTGAAACTTGTTCAGTCAGAGATGGGCTAGAGCTAGACGAGTTACGGTTATGCAAATATTGGCGCTGTGGTGCTACTGAAGTGAAGTGTTAGTGTGCTCTGAATGCCCCGGATGGTCATTATTCCGGATGTCATATGCCCCTTCTGAAATGTAGCTGATAAGAAGGGACTACCGAGAAGTTGCATTTTGATAGGAACAGGAGGGGAAATGATTGAGGGTTGGTAGGGGAAATAATGAGGAATAAGAGGAGAAGTTGAAGGATAGGGAAAAGTAGTGATTGAGTATTGGCAGATACCCTACCCACTTATTCTAAATACCTCAGTTGAAAAATCCCGATTGAACGTAGGTAGGCACAAGCGAGGTTTATTTTAATGTTTAATCAAATGTTAATTTACAGTCAAATGACGTCGAAACAGAGATAAGGTGAGAGGATGGATATCTTCGACGTTTTATTAGGGTCTGGTAATTTGTTATACGGGGTGGTTGTGTGTTCGAGTCCCGGTGAGGAGGGTTTTACTTGGAATGATGAAATGTCTTAGTATTCTTATACTGCTTCGTATTTTTAAGGGGAAAGTTGAGGGGAGTAGGGGAAGAGGTAGAAAAAGGAAATCATGGATGCAAAATCTTAGAGAATGGTTCCAGAGATCTAATTCAACGCTGTTTGCTAAAGTAGTGAATAATAATGTTTTAGCCAATTTGATTGCCAACGTCCAGTAATGGACATGGCACATGAAGAAGAAGAAGATGAAATGTCAGGTTTAGATCAAAAGTGATCGCACTCAATTCAGAAAATTGAATCCTAAGGTGTGTCCACACATAGTGGACGGCCGTCGATCGATGTGGATTTATTTCGAATCGGTGATAGATCGAGGGCCGGTCGACTATGTCTGGACACACTTTCACAGTAAAAACGGTGTCAGTAGTGTAGTGGTCAAGCACGAGATCTAATTCAACGCTGTTTGCTAAAGTAGTGAATAATAATGTTTTAGCCAATTTGATTGCCAACGTCCAGTAATGGACATGGCACACAAAGAAGAAGAAGATGAAATGTCAGGTTTAGATCAAGTGATCGCACTCAATTCAGGTAATTGAATCCTAAGGTGTGTCCACACATAGTGGACGGCCGTCGATCAATGTGGATTTATTTCGAATCGATGATAGATCGAGGGCCGGTCGACTATGTCTGGACACACTTTCACAGTAAAAACTGTGTCAGTATAGTGTAGTGGTTAAGCACGCTCGCCTGGTAGTCAGGACTCAGGAGGGCTCAGCATTCGTTCAATTTGATTGTGTTATCCATAGCCGAATGCTTGTCACAATGTCGTTCCCCACTGAATACTCCTCGATAAACCTAATAGCTTTGGACCACCAATTTCCAGATCCAAAGTCCTCCGCACTAGCCACGACATCAGTGAGGCATTATTATTTCAGCTGGATTTGAATTTCTTCGGGCTCAACAGGTTATCAGAAAGCCAAGAGGAACCACAAAGAGCTGGATCGAATTCCCCCAGAGTCGAGAACTCTGGAGAAGACATGTTCATGGAGGTCTTGGGCCCTCGTGGTCTGTCAGAACCCGGCAGTAAGTAAGGATTATCTTGGGGAGAAATGTGTACTGAGCCACGCCGTACATGATATTATATTGGATTTAAAACATGAGGGTTGTTGTGGTGATAGCAATAGCAACGCCAACATTTCTACGGATCATTAATATTAATTTCACATTATTATTTTCATTATACCAACACAACAATCATATTTTTTACAGATTGGGGCTCGTTTTCTCGATCTTCCAATCACTTGTCGACGCAATCAATACTTTTAAGTCAGCAGTTCTCAAACTTTTTCCAACGTGGTCCCTCTTTTTCAATTGTGAATGCTCCGCGGCCCCTTTACTATGTTTTATGTGATCTTCCCGGGAGTCGCGAAGTGAAGGACTCCTCGGGAGCCGCGGCCCAAAGTTTGGGAATCAATGCTTTTAAATTGTTTAGATAGGATACACAATATGTCAATGTCATGTCGAGCAATTATCAGATAGATTTTGATTACGAATATTTATAGATTTGATTACGGAGAGATAATATCGAGAGAATTTCTATGAGAGGTTTTGTCATTACAAAAGAGGTGAAGACTTAGCAGAAGTGTAATAATAATTACTCGTGCTGTCTACTTGTGAGGTAAAATTTGATGTAGGTAATCCTATATTAAAGAAAAATCTGGTGTGAACATCACACGACTTTCCTTATCCTATTGAATGAGTGCTTATTTGAGTGTTCTTTTACCCTAACTTTTACAATATCTCTAACCGTTTTGTCGCTATAGCTGAAAACCGCAAAAAACGGTCGAAATCTGTATTTGAGTGTTCTTTCTTGTACAATATCTCTAACCGTTTTGTCGCTATAGCTGAAAACCGCCAAAAAACGGTCGAAATCTGTCCAAAAGCGGTCAAAATACCACCAAGCGCAGCAACCATCTAAACCAAACGTTTTGTGTTGCATCCTATTGGTACTTAACATCTCGTAAACTCCGTCTATGTTGCGAGGAGACCTGAAACTTGTTCAGTTAGAGAGATGGGCTAGACGAGTTACGGCTATGCAAATATTGGCGCTGTGGTGCTACTGAAGTGAAGTGTCAGTGTGCTTTAATTCCGGATGTCATATGCCCCCGGGGTCAGTGGGCTGGAGAGCCCCTTTGGGAAATTAGGAAACTAGAAAGTTCCGAGGTATCGTATTCGATTGTGACTTTTTAGGCTGAACCAATAAGATTCCGCTTTGGACGTGAGGTTAATGAAAGGAGGCGGCTCGCATGTCTCCCAATAGAGGGTAAAAACCCCGTCAGTCATCAAAACAGAAGTTCTACAGTGACGCTAAACCTTTACCAATCAATCAAAAGTTCTGAATATATATGTTCTTTGAAAAGATGAACAGATGAACACCAGTAACTTATACAAGTCATTATACCAACACAACAATCATATTTTTTACAGATTGGGGCTCGTTTTCTCGATCTTCCAATCACTTGTCGACGCAATCAATACTTGTAAATCAGCGGTTCCCAAACTTTTCCTAACGAGGCCCCTCTTTTTCAATTGTGAATGCTCCGCGGCCCCTTTACTATGTTTTATGTGATCTTCCCGGGAGTCACGGCCCCCTCGGGAGCCGCGGCCCAAAGTTTGGGAATCAATAGAAGTGTAATAATAATTACTCGTGCTGTCTACTTGTGAGGTAAAATTTGATGTAGGTAATCCTATATTAAAGAAAAAGTAGGGAAAAAATGATAAAAACTAGACGAATAATTCAAAATAAATACATGCAATCTGTCTATCTCTTTCATTCACCTAATTCCAAGTACTAAGTATACATGAAGTATATCTAGGCATGAGTGCTATGTAGAAGTATGTCTGTGTATATTATGTACAGAGTAAAAACTAGACGAATAATTCAAAATAAATACATGCAATCTGTCTATCTCTTTCATTCACCTAATTCCAAGTACTAAGTATACATGAATTATATCTAGGCCTGAGTGCTATGTAGAAGTATGTCTATGTATATTATGTACAGAGGTAAATACATACGAGTACAAACATATTTTAATGCATATTTCCATTTTTTTGTTAAAACAAACAATTTACAATTTAAAGGAAATGTTTCAAAGATGGAAAGTCATGTTCAACCTAATTACCAGTTTGTTGTGATTTGTAAACAAAACATTAGTTACCTCTGTACCGACCACCTTGTCAATTCGTCCTTAACTTCCCCAGGTTTGAGGAATGAAGTCAACTATAATGTCCTAAGATAGTGGGATCTTAAGCTGTGTCCACACATAGTCTATGCCGTCCGTCGATCGACGAGGTGAAGAGGTGACTCTATGTTGTCGAGGCAGTGTGCGGCTCCAATCGACGTCGATCGACGGCGTCGACTGTATGTGGATATAGCTAATCTTTTGGTCAATTTGGAGTTGTAAGAAAATTTGAAAACTATTTAACTTGCCAAAGCCGATTCCTTCAATTTTGATTCTCTCCACATACCTACCTATGTAATTCCTCGTATTTCTAGAATTGACACGGAGGAAAAAAGCATTTGCTAATCAAATGCAATGGCCTTAAACCACAGTACAAAGGCGGCGCGGCGCGGTGGGCACGTTATGGGCGAAACTTGGCGGCTTTACTCATCAGTTAATTTAATGAGGAAATAGGCCATTAAAGTAAATAAAACACACCAATAAAATCAAGTTACAATGTTGTTGATGAAATTGAAAAGAATCTTAAATACTCTCTCCCTATATCTGTGTAGGTATCGTAAATATAAAATATGATAAATGAGTGATATGAAATAAAAGATCATAAAAAATCTCAAGTATAAGTAAATACGTATATAAATTTATATTATGTGTTGATGAAATTGAAAAGAATCTTAAATACTCTCTCCCTATATCTGTGTAGGTATCGTAAATATAAAATATGATAAATGAGTGATATAAAATAAAAGATCATAAAAAATCTCAAGTATAAGTAAATACGTATATAAATTTATAGTATCTAATACAGGATGGCTCAAAAGAGAAAAATACTGGTTTTACACCATTGAAATTAACTTAAACTAACTAAAGGTGGATGCTAGTGATATAAAATAAAAGATCATAAAAAATCTCAAGTATAAGTAAATACGTATATAAATTTATAGTATCTAATACAGGATGGCTCAAAATAGAAAAATACTGGTTTTACACCATTGAAATTAACTTAAACTAACTAAAGGTGGATGCTATAATTTTTAAAAGAATGTTGAGCTATTAAAATGATTTTCCAAGTTTTACAAAACCTTGGTAAAATGTTGAAAGCATCCATCGAAAAATAACTTACAAAAGTTGGCAAAATAATAACCCACAATTAGGTAGGGGTTCTCTTCAACCAATTCTTTTACACCATTCAAAAATTAGACTAGGTACCTAATTTATTTTTAAATCAATATTTTTATTGGCACAACCTATTTGATATTTTTGGCCTATTTTCCCTTCGTTTTAGGTGGATGCTATAATTTTTAAAAGAATGTTGAGCTATTAAAATGATTTTCCAAGTTTTACAAAACCTTGGTAAAATGTTGAAAGCATCCATCGAAAAATAACTTACAAAAGTTGGCAAAATAATAACCCACAATTAGGTAGGGGTTCTCTTCAACCAATTCTTTTAGATTATTCAAAAATTAGACGTTGAAAGCATCCATCGAAAAATAACTTACAAAAGTTGGCAAAATAATAACCCACAATTAGGTAGGGGTTCTCTTCAACCAATTCTTTCACACCATTCAAAAATTAGACTAATTTATTTTTAAATCAATATTTTTATTGGCACAACCTATTTGATATTTTTGGCCTATTTTCCCTTCGTTTTAAATCAGCACTAATGTAAATTCCCTGTACTTCTCTG
Source organism: Diaphorina citri (assembly GCF_000475195.1). Lineage (NCBI taxonomy): Eukaryota > Metazoa > Arthropoda > Insecta > Hemiptera > Psyllidae > Diaphorina > Diaphorina citri. Next base: position 692 of record NW_007380962.1, on the reverse strand, counting down.
GGATGATGGGGAATTTTAATTATCACTACAAACTCTTCTACATTGTCGTAAAAGAGTGCTCCATGCTATTTCTGTACTTCTCTGGGATGATGGGGAATTTTAATTATCACTACAAACTCTTCTACATTGTCGTAAAAGAGTGCTCCATGCTATTTCATATATTATGTATATTGTGAACAGCTCTGTTATTGCTGCTGATGATGGCGAAGAGATGTGACGAAACTATTAAAATTATATCCCATACATTAAAATATTAACCCCAACCGTGCTCAGGGTATCTTTTTCTATAGTATCTAGTTTCTTAGAAACCGACTGTAAGGGATGAAGGGAGGACTACCTACTTTAAAATAAAAATAATTCTCCCTAATGAGAGGAGCCTAATGAAATATTTCTGTGATGTTATGACTTGATGAATCAACCCTACTTTGTAGGAAATATAATTTAAATGGCAAGATATTTCTCGTCTTGTTAGAATATAATTATTTTTGAGTATGTTTTCAGTAGTGACACTGAAAACATTCTCAAAATTTCGGAAATACAATCATAGGTGATATTTGCCTGCTAGCAATAGACCTATCTTTGTAAAAAGTGAAAGAAAAAAATCGATTGGATATTTTTCTGTATAGCTGTTACATACCTACCTATCTTTTAAGACATAATCATGTGCAAGAATAATATAGGAACATCCTCTA
>NW_007380961.1:17674-18241 GCF_000475195.1 Diaphorina citri | reverse complement strand
TTCCTTCTGTCGAACCTCACAAGGTCTTTTGATGTAAACCTCATGTATTATGTTGTTAAACCCATAAAATACACGAGACCTTGTTTAGACTGCTGGGGTAAAGGGACTTCTTAGTCTCATTCCAGGAGGATAACCAAGATATAGGTACAGTAGAACCTTGATAATTTCAACTCATTGGGACCGGGGGGTAGTTGAAATGATCACTTTCTATGATCTTTTCCTCTGATAAGATAGGACATCCTTTGAAAGATAGAAGAAAAAACAATGGATTCTAAAGTTGAAATAATCGAGGTTTTACTGTATTCTATTCTATTCTATTCTTACCTGTACTTCTTCTACCGAGGCTGCTAGCACATAGGTTAGTTTTTTATTCCAGCCTCGTTCATATAGTAGGGGCGAGTCCATTTTGGCCTCGCAAGGGTCACAATGTATCCAGCGTTTTTGAATAGGAGAGTAGACCTGAAACCAAAAGGAAAATTGAAGGGTCAAAAATGGACTAAGCCACAGTCTGAAACGCACTGGCCACAAAAAAAAAAAAAAAAAAAAAAATGTCCTTGTAGGAAAAGT